>NW_026991722.1:40275710-40565105 GCF_029215605.1 Mirounga angustirostris | reverse complement strand
AGGAAGGAAGGAAGAAGAAGGAAGAAAAAGAAAGAAAGAAGAAGGAAGGAAGGAAGGAAGGAAGGAAGGAAGGAAGGAAGGAAGGAAGAGAAAGAAAGAAAAAGAAAGAAAGAAAGAAAGAAAGAAGAAAGAAAGAAAGAAAGAAAGAAAGAAAGAAAGAAGGAAGGAAGAGAAAGAAAGAAAGAAAGAAAGAAAGAAAGAAAGAAAGAAAGAAAGAAAGAAAGAAAGGTAGGTAGGAAGGAAGAGAAAGAAAGAAAGAAAAGAAAGAAAGAAGGAAGGAAGGAAAGAAAGAAAGTACAAATGTCCTAGTAAATGATAATTGAAGCCTTCCTGTCTGAGACAGGAAGGGCAAGTTTCAGAGGGTGCTGGCTTTGGCAGAGGGCACTGAATGCCACTTTCCACTTCTAGCCAATGGGCAGACTTTGAGAATATAGACTCAGTGTCACCAGAACTGTAAATTTTTCAAAAGAAGTCACAAATTTACATTTTGGGTAAAATGTCTTGATTTGAATATAGCAATGTATTCATAAATTTTTTTCAAAACATTTGCCAGCTACACCTTAGCCTGCAGATGTAATTTATGAGAGATTCTATTTCTCCATAATTTTTCCTGAACATATGTACTTGAAAAATTATTGAGTTTGAATGAAAGAAGTATAGTAGTAAACAGATGTTTAATTTTTCATTGCTTTAAATCTATCAGTGAGATTAGAATATTTTCATTTTGAAATTTAACTGTCCTTTCTTCTGTGAAAGATATGTTTATATTCTTTGCCCATTTTACTTAGTAATTTATTATTTTCATATCAACTTATGAAATTCATTAGTATATTAGTAACGGTAACGTATTATCTCTCACAAATGTTTATTTTTTTTTCCTGATTTTCTTATTTGTTTTGTGACTTAGTTTTGGATATCTCTTCCTCCGGAGAAATTTTTAGACTTAATGGATTCAAATCTGTAAAGCTTCCCCTTCATGGCAATTCTAAAATAAATGTTTTAAAAAACAGTAAAAAAAACCCCAAAAAACCAAAAAACCAGCATCCATACAATTCCAAGATTTTGAGCTTGTTTTACATTAGTGAAAATAAGCTTTTATATTGTCTAAGCCACTTTATTTCTGTTACCAAATGCTCTAAGGCAAGTCCTAGCCAATTCACTGAGGTAATTTTTAAAATGCATTTTTATATAGCCACTAATGTAAAAAAGCAGAAATCCAACTGAGTTTATTAGCATATGGAATCACCATTTGTCATACACCAAAACCATAACATTGTCTTCTTTGTCACATGCTGAAACCTCTGTAATTTCCTGTGTTTGTCAAACACAGCTTTACTCATTTTCAAGTCTATTTGAGTCGGCATAAGAACAGTTTCAGATTATGATAGAAATTCATTGGATAAATAGGAAAATAAATTTTATTTACCTATAAATTAATTAACTGAAAAATGAGAGTATGCCTCAGACTATTAGAGTGGAACAAAATATTGAATCTTTCAGACTTAAGGGAACATATCAATTTGATCACACTGTTCAGAGGAACAGAGGATGAAGTGGTAGAAGTAGTATGCAACATTTAAAAATGTGTGTCTCGGGGTGCCTGGGTGGTTAAGCATCTTCCTTCGGCTCAGGTCATGATCTAAGGGTCCTGGAATCGAGCCCCACATCAGGCTCCTTGCTCAGTGGGGAGTCTGCTTCTCCCTCTGCCCCTTCCCCCGCTCATGCTCTCTCTCTCTCTCCCACTTACTCTCTCTCAAATAAATAAATAAAATCTTTAAAAAATAAAAAATAAAAATGTGTGTCTTGGGGCACCTGGCTGGCTTAGTTGGTTAAGTGTCTGACTTCTATTTTGGCTCAGGTCATGATCTCCTGGTGGTGAGATCGAGTCCTGCTCAGGCTCCGCATTCAGCTTGGAGTCTGCTTGAGATTCTCTCTATCCTTCTTCCTCTGCCCTCCCCACCACTCGTGAGCATGCTCTCTCTCTCAAAAAAGAAAAAAAAAAAAAAGAAGGAAAGAAAACACTGAAATGTCTTCAGGTCTATCCATTTTAAAATCTTAGCCAAAAGAAAATGAGTTCCCAAGTTTATTGAATCATGTTTAGGTAAATCAATTATTTCCATTCAGTCTCTCTTCTCTCCCTATATCAGATAAGATTCAGCTACATTTAATGGAAAATCTAAAATTTCATTGCTTAAACACACAAAGATTTTTCACTTGAGTGAACAAGTCTAGAGGTAGGAAATCCAGGGCAGATTTGGAGGCTCCACAAAGTCATCAGGGATCCAGCCTCCTTCTATCTTTATGCTCCTCCATTCTCAACAAATGTGGCTTCCACTCTGAAATTCACAACAGGATTGCTTCCGCATGGGGCGTCCCATCTGTGTTCTAGGCATCATGAAATACAATTGGGGGAAGCAAGAGTACCTGGAAGGCTCAGTCGGTAGATCTTGGGGTTGTGAGTTCAAGCCCAACGTCTGGTGTAGAGCTTACGTAAAAAAAAAAAAAAAACAATTGGGAGAAGAAAAAAAAAATTCTTCCAGCTGAATCAGCTCCTTTAAGACACCTTTAAGACACCTACTCAGAAACCTTATACACAGCATTTCACTTACTTCTCACTGGCCAGAATTTAGGGCACGTGACACTTGGTTCAGGTGGTTGGGAAATAGTGGTCTCTCAGCGAGGCACGTAGCCAACCCGAATGAAATCAGAGCTCCGTCTCTAATGAAGAACTAAGTTAGGAGATAGTAGGTAGACAGCCAGCGGTCTCTGCCGTCACCCTCACAAAATACCAAGGGACATGTGTTTGTGTCAACAGTCTTCTTAATGTTTAACTTCAAATATATTGAATAAAAACGTCAATATCAAATTAGTATTTAATATTACTAGTTAATATTTGACATATTTAATAATTATATTCTCTATTTCTAGGATACTATATATAGTTAATATTGATAATGTACTATATAAAATTAAAACAACTCTGAAAATTTGTCTTAACTTTCTTCTACCCAGTCTGAAACACAAAGAAATAATCATGACAGACTTCGGTTACTTAATATACCACCACTGGTTCTGACAGGTTCTCAGCCACACTTTTAATACTCAAAGTCAGCTGCACCCAGAAAAATAAAACGTTAGAAATGTACATGGGGATAAGTTGGCTCAGTCAGAAAAGAATACATCAAGACACCTATTTGCCAAAATGAAATCAGGAAACTGAGTGTTTTGCTTAAACTATCAGGATTATCCAGGTTGATTTTCGAACATGATCTGGTAAATTTATTGGATAAACTTGATCAAAAATAATTACTATCAAAATGTGATTTTTAGAAGTATGGGTTAGCAAAATAAATTTACTTAATAAAGTGACAGTGAACATGTCATCTACCTAAATTTGGTTACCTTATGTGTCATTGTGTACTCTCCAATGCAAGGCACTCTTAGGTATAGAGTTCACAGAGAGTCAACTATCCAGGTACCGAAGAACACAGAGCGGGAGGGTCTGCTTTGTGGGTGGCAGAGGCAAGGGGGCTTGAATTTCGGCCACTAGGTGAACTGGGGCAATTTCCCTCCCAGACGGTAGCCACAGACTTGCCGCCTGAGGCTACTTGTATCACCTACTCTCATTGGCTCATTGTGTTGTTCACATATTAGTTTTTGCAGGTTCCTCTCAAAGGATCAGCTACAGGGACGCCTGGGTGGCTCAGTTGGTTAAGCGACTGCCTTCGGCTCAGGTCATGATCCTGGAGTCCCTGGATCGAGTCCCGCATCGGGCTCCCTGCTCGGCGGGGAGTCTGCTTCTCCCTCTGACCCTCCCCCCTCTCATGCTCTATCTCATTCTCTCTCTCAAATAAATAAATAAAAAGAGAAAAAAAAAATCTTTAAAAAAAAGGATCAGCTACAGAGGCTAATCCAACTTTCCTGTGTGGGTAGATCTCCTGGGGATCTTGTTGAAATGCAGATTCTGATTCAATAGGTCTGGGGGTGGGGCCTGAGTCCACTTGCCTCCCAAGCTCTCAGGTGGTGTGAACAACGCAGAGTAGCAAAGAGCTAGTACTGAGGTGAATTCGATAATACCTTGGCAATGCCAAGAGGGTCTCACCCTCCCGGTTTCCTATCTAATGGATCTGGGGGAGGGACCCCAAAATTAACCTCTCTAACAAGTTCCTTTGTGATGTTGATGCTGCTGGTCCAGCAATCACATTTCAAGAAGCACTTGATAGACTTTCAGCATAGATCTCAGACAGGTGAGAAATACAGAGGGCATGGACAGTAACATTTCCATCTTGTAGAATACCTACTATGGATGAAATGTCTTTGTGAATTTGGATTTTAAATTTTATATAAATAAACTATATAAATGTCATCTACTCTTAATTCCTCAGTTTTCTAAATGCATTAGGAGAGGCAAAGCCAAAGCAAGGGAATTCTTTCATTTCCACTTTGGATTACAGAGTTCTGGCAGAAAATAATGCTACAGGAATTTTTAGTATGAATTCTAGCTAAAACCTCAGCTATCTCAAAAGAATCCTTGAAGTTTCTTTTTAACATTAATAATTCCATGTTATAGCATTTAAAGGTCCCTAAACATGGGCAAATAAGAATACTCCAAAATTAAAGGTATTAATTATTGCACACTGACAACTAAATTTTAAAAATGTTGTCTCAGGGTCCCGGGATCAAGGCCCGTGTGGGCCTCTGCAGGCCAAGCAGAGTCTGCTTGAGGATTCTCTCTCCCTTTCCCTCTGCACTTCCCCCTGCTCATGCATGCGCTTGCTCGCGCTCACTCTCGCAAATAAATAACTAAATCTTTAAAAAAAAAAAAAGTTGGACCAAATATAGAGGAAGTCTACACTCATTTCTAATTTTTTTTTCTCTACAGTTTGGAAACAAACAACTTCTAACTGTAGATTGGCTTTATCAAAGGGCATTTTATTCTTATCAATCAAAAAACTTACTTTAAATAGTGTTGGGAAAGAAACAACAGGCCCAAAATGGAGTCATTTGCCCCCAGGACGGCAATTCATGACTTAATTGTAATTTCAGACTCTCCCAGAAGTGTGACCTTTCAAAAGTCAATCTGAAATTTCCAGATCAGCATCAGTGAGATAATCTGCATAATAATGCCTGGCCCAAAACAATCCTTTCTTTTCTTTTGCTAATGACTTTCTCCCCTCACCCCCTTCTTCTGCTATAAAAACCTTCCATTTTGCACAGCTCCTCAGAGAGCCTGTCTACTAGAGGGGATGCTGGTAGATTCATGAGTCCTTGCGTAAAGCCAATTACATCTTCAAATCTATTCAGTTAAATTTTTGTTCTTCAACACTGAAGACTTTAAAATAATTCGACCAATCTTTACAAAATGTGTTATGAATGTACTTAACATATTTGTTTCTATGATGCTTCTTATATAGTTTATTCGTATATTTGAATGTGGTTATTTTATTGTTAGTGATAAGGATTTGAGATTAAGTGTGATTTTTATTTTTTTATGTAACACCATCCTTTCAAAGAGTTTTTAAAAATTATGCTCACTTAATTTTCCTGAACCATACAAAATATACAAGGGTCTATCCATTCTTAGTAATGCGTTCTGCTCTTTCTTTTCCCTGTTTAAGTAGAAAGACAAATGCAGTGTTCCTTCAGATTTATTAGAAAAGCAGATAAGAGACCAGAGACATGCAGAAATATACATAATTTGTTTTGTTTCATTACCCTAATCTAATTGAGGATTTTCAACTTGTAGAGGGCTTTTAAAGCTAAGACACCACAAAATGGAGATAGCTTTTCTTTTCTATGATGATAAAAACCCTCAACTCTAAAACATCTATTGTGAACAATTCCCAAATAACAGCATATTCCATTTTTTAAAAGTAAACATAAGCATAGATATCAACTTTTATAAAATATTTTTAATAAACTCGAGAATTGAAAGCTCAGTAAAGTTAAAGAGGTATTTAACAAAGCTAATTTATAATAATCGTATCAATTTTCATCTATCTTGGTGTACCCGTGGGATTTTTTTCAACATGGAATACTTTTGAGATCTGAATCAAGATAAGAAAAACTTAATTGTATATTTTCCCTAACTATAGATTTAATTACAGAAGAACAATTCATAATGACTTATTTATTGACAATTGATGATTAACTTATATGAAATAATCCATAAAAATATAAAATGTTTTATTAACAAACTAAATTGGTAAACAGGCCGTTGGAGTTTCATAAATTTTATCAGTCATACAAATAACATTTAATTTTGAGTGTAAACAGAGAACATGGATTTCCTAAATAAAAGACAAATCATAGTTCCTTTGCAAGATAAATTTGAATAATCTTTGAAAATATTTAAAATAGCCAAAACTGCTTAATACAAATTCATTTTCCGTACTTTCTAACAATTCTGGTAATACTTTTAGAGTGTCTTATTTTGCTAACCTTAAGCCTTTAGTTGTACTTTACGTTCAGATATAAAATTTCTCTTTCCTATTTAAGTAAATATAAGAAATGAAAACATAAACAAACACATATAAGTTAATGTTCAGCTAATGGTTTTTAATTGCTCAGAAAATGTTCTGCACCTACATTCAAGAATATAACATGGCATGATTTATTTCCAAATTTTTAATATTATACTTAAAGATTTCCAAGCAGGTACCATTGTCAGAGTAATGTATACCTCAGACAACAGAAATTGCATTAACCCCCAAAATTATTTTACTCACAGTTGCTATAAAAATCATACATTGTGGACATCCTATAAAATAAAATATTTATTTATTAAAACTACTTTTATATTCTGTTCTAATATCCAATTTCACATCAAGAAACAGCTTTAATCAGAAGCTGTAATTGAGAATAAGAAGAATAATTACAAAATTTAAAAAAAATCAACCACCCTTTTCAATAGTTTACTAGCTAATAGATTAAAGAAAATGAAAGAGTTTTTTGGTCTGAATGAGAAATTTCTATGTGATATATACTGTTATTGTCTATAAATTTAGAGTGTTTGGCACAAAAGACTATTAAAATATTATTTAAATATGTAGTTTCTTTCTATTTTAATACAATATAATACCCTATTTAAATGTTGTACATTCAAAATAATTTATTAACTCATATGTTCATTCATTTATCCATCATTCAACAATTGTTTGGTTAAGTGTTGCTTTCATAGATTTCCATGTTTTAACATTTACATGCTAGAAATTTGTTATTTTTGACTTTCCATTTTCTTAAAGTAATTACCAAGGTAGGCAGAGTATTAAATTCCAAAATGGATGCTCATTCCATTTTTAGCATATTTAAAAGGCTAAGCACCGTGGATCAGGATTGCAAGTCTCATGTTTGCCAGGCTGGTTTCACAAATGCTTGAAGATGGTGGGCCTCTGTCAAACTAGACAGTGCATGTTTTTGCCAAGGTATTTATATTTTAAAAAGGTAACAGTACATCCTGATGGGCAAACAAAACATATTTGTGAGTCTAAGTCAACCATGGGCATCAAGGTTACAATTCTTTCTTGGAAATCCTCCCATCTGATCCTTACAAAATCTCTATGGCTCACATTATTGTGGGCTTGTTCTGGTCCATGCCTTTCCAACAAACGTAGAAGCTGTAGGAACCGGATTATGCATCCATATGGGCAGAGATCCAAGGACCAAGCGCTGACCAAGCGCTGAAGGCTCCTGAAAGCAAACAGTGCTGGGAGCACCCTGCAGTGTGAAAAGTGCAGTGAGAAATGAATACTTATTCACCAAATTGAAGACTGCACCAAAGAATACTTAAAAGTCCTTCAATACATAGCCCCTCAGGTAGAAGAATCAATTCTCTGGCACCAAAGACAGTATTTCTAAGAATATTTCTAAGAGCAATCTCCCCAGAATTTTGAAGAAAATATTTAATTTTCATCTCAAATTAAAATTCATTTTTCATTTGCTTCGACAATACCCAGCTCTCCCACCACACACTTTCATAGCATAGAGAGTAATGTAAGTTTTCGAATAGAAGATGCAAGAATGCACACTGGTAGAGTCCTGAAAAGGGCAATATATACATGCATATAAAAGAAAATTAACACATGAAACTTTTCTTTCTAGCGAATATGGAAGTTATATCAGACGAGGAGAATTTAGGGGAGCTTTGTATTTATAGTATCCTTATCTATACATGACTCAAAGTTTACTTCCAATAAACAAACATATTAGCAGATGCTGCTATCATTTTACATTCAGTAAATTCCTACATATGCATTTGTAGATGTTTCTCTGTTAAAACACATTTATTTTTTTACACATGTCTTTGCTAGTGTCCTAAATTTGGGTTCCAGATGATCTAGAAACTCAAGCCCTTCTTCTTCCTGCCAATCAGTGCAACAGCCTACAGAGTCGGCCATAGACCCTTTTCCTTCATAGTTATACGAACGCACGTAGTCTTCAGAATGTCTATGCTCCTCGTCTTGTCCACACAGATACACCTTCTGTATCAAAAAAGAGCACATTTTATTATTTTTTTAAAGACACCTAAACATATTAGCATAAAAATAATGTCTTTGATTTACCTTTTACTCTTTAATTTTTAATCAGAGTGTGTCCTTTAATGGATTCCTACATATAAAAAATGCACATGATTGGTGTGTATTATATTCATTCTGAAAATACAGCAGATACATAAATGCTCCTCGTGAACACATTTATGAAAACTAAAGATACATATTACAAAGCTAACCTACAGTTTCCCATTTGAACATAAGATCTGTACAGTTCCAATGTATCTTTTCAGCTTCTTCACATATTTGGGGGAACAAATATAGGCTTCTGTTTATAAACAGTTACATAGTGACAATAATGTAAGTATTCAACTGGCTAATAATAACCAATATTGATTACTCTGAACCTAAAACAAGGAACTAAAACCCAAAATAAAAGCTGAACAGTCTGTCTGGTTGATGTTGGTAGCCAGGCCTTCATAACTACACAGAGGATTCAGTACACTAAAAAATGTTTATAAATTATGATCCATGCATCACTCTATACAAATCTTTCATTCCAGGTGATTTTCCTGGTAATTTTTACAGAAGAAGCTGCCAGTCTTCTTACACTCCCTAAACATGTATACATATGCCATTCCTAGATAGTTGTGTAGTTTTGTAAACCTTATTTTAAAAATTAAACCTGGAAAGATCATTTTTCCCTTTGGGCTTGGGCCTGAAATCCGTATCTATGATAATTAAAGACTCAAAAGGTTATGAGTTCCATGTGCCTGAGGAGTAAAACTTTTGGGAAATCCTGATTTATACATCATTTTTAACTTTCATGGAATAGGAGCTCGAAGACATTGGCACTCACCTCGCCAAGCCGAGGTTGGGTAAAGCTGTGCCAGTCGGTACAAGTGTATCTGCCAGGCTCCATCACTCCCTGTCCTGCTCCCTTGACAGATTCCAAGGTCTGATGTCCACCTCCTTTGCTGGAATCCAAAGTGTAGCCACCTTTGACCATCTCAAAGCTTTGCTGTGTTTTGACTCCTTGGCCACCAAGAGTGCCAACAGACATGCTTGTGTCACAAATGTTGGATGTCTGTGTGGGGAGTCTAATATTTGCTTCCTAAAAATAAAGGTAGAGTTATAAAATGAGTGAATCAATTGAAACTAACAATTTCCTTTCATTTCTTTCCCATCAGAATTCATTATGTTGAAGCCCTAACCCTCAATGCCTTAGAATGTGATCTTGTTTGAAAGTAGGTCATTACATATGTATTTAGTTAAATTAAGATAAGGCCACACTCAGGGTGGGTAAGGTGAAATTTGGACACGGACATGCACACAGGGAGAAGAATGCCATATGAAGATTTGATTTATGCTGCCCTAAGTCAAGGAACTACCAGTTTGTGATTCTTTGCAGTCCTATGAAACTAATACAATAGAATTATGAAGTTTAATGAGTCAACCCAGGGATGCCTCGTGGCTCAGTTGGTTAAGCATCTGCCTTTGGCTCAGGTCATGATCTCAGGGTCCTGGGATCAAGCCCCGCATCAAGCCCCACGTTGGGCTCCCTGCTCAGCGGGGAATCTGCTTCTCCCTCTCCTTCGGCCCCTCCCCACCACATGTGTTCTCTCTGTTTTGCTCTCTCTCTCTCAAATAAATAGATAAAATCTTAAAAAAAAAAAAAAACGAGTTAACGCATGCAGAGCAGGTGGAGTTCTGCTTGGCATAGTAAGTGCTCAATAAACATTAGTTATTATTATTACTATTATTATGTAATAATCAGCTGTTATCATTGGATCACCATACAATTCATTCGGAAGTGAAATCTAATTTACCATCACTTCTTCTCCGGGTCCTTCAGTGTTTGACACAATTAAATTTTGCTGGGCTACGTCTGGAAAACATTTCTTTACTGTTCTCTTGGCAGTAACACAGAAACAAGTAAACAGAATACCTAAAAAATAAAAAAAGTATTTAAGTAAAATAGCATTTTTTCATGCTGGTGTATATCATTTAAATCATGATATTTTAAAAGTTTCTTTGCAGAACTTTAAAGAATTTGTTCTATAAATTAAGATCCCTTTGGGTCATGAAATTTAAAACAGAATATTAACAAATGTATTAGTATATAGACCATCACTGTCTTATTGAGATTATGTTATTAGGCTAAATGAGAAAAAGATCAATTAAAAGTAAGAAGGATGAAGTGAGCATAGTTTATAATAGGTCTCTTCCCAAGTCCAGAATTAACTTAAATGTTTCTCTTATTTCCTCCACACTGAAATAGTAACTCCCTTTGATTGAAATTTAAGCTAGTATTATTGATAATTCAAATCCATACAGAACACACTCAAAGGGCATTAGGCCTAAATACAAACATGAAAGGCAGTTACATAAAATCTGTGCCCAGTTTTGAAAGTGTAATCACTGTGCTAAGGGGAACGTCCAGTTTAACCTGAAACTCAAATCAATGAATTAGGACACAGTAAAGACTATGGGAAAGGTCTGTAAATGCAAATAGGTTCTGTAGTCAAATAAATTATTGAAAAAGAGAGGAAGGCTTGAGGGAAGGTGAGTGGGAAGAAGAGATGAAAGAAGTGTGGGCAATGATTTCCATCACTTTTGCATCTTGAAAAAAGTTCGCAGAATGCAAAATCTTAACATCCTTTGCATGTATGTATTGTTTTCCTCAGTGGCTCACCATATGACCATTTACCACTAACAGGAGTCTTTTTTTTTTTTTTTTTTTCAGAATTCCAATTTTCTTTCTTTTTTAAGTTCATTTATTTATTTTTAAGTAACTCTACACTCAACATGGGGTTCAAACTCACAACCCTGAGATCAAGAGTTGTGTGCTCTTTTGACTGAGCCAGCCAGTCACGCTTCATTGGAGTCTTCTTAAGATGTATGTTAAATCAGGGCATCTGAGTGGCTCAGTTGGTTAAGCAGCTGCCTTCGGCTCAGGTCATGATCCCAGGGTCCTGGGATCGAGCCCTGCCATTGGGCTCCCTGGTTGGCGGGAAGCCTGACTCTCCCTCTCCCACTCCCCCAACTTGTGTTCCCTCTCTCGCTGTCTCTCTCTGTCAAATAAATAAATAAAATCTTAAAAAAAAAGATGTATGTTAAATCCCTCCATTAATAACAGTGAGCATAAACATCTATGTGAATTTTGTAAGTACTCTTCACTAATTCTTCCTGTGCATAAACTTGGTGGTTAAAAGACTATGTTTTGTATGGGAGGGAATCTTAACCAACCTCTTTATGATACTTGTGGGAAAATGAGCTCAAAGAAGAGGAAATGATCTATCCAGTGTCTCACACCTTCTTATTGGAAGAACTAAGTGTACACCTTAAAATTGGTTTAAATTTAATCTGCTCTTACTGATATGTTTCTTCTGTGAATTGAAACCCCCAGTCACATAGTACACACAAGAGTTTTAAAAGGACACATTTACTAAAGACTATAAAGGTCATTAAATAAAGAACTACCATATATGTATTTTAAATATTAGATAAGCCTTCAACTAACACATTCTAGATAATTATACTTACATAACAGCAATGCGGAACCCAACACCATGGCAAGAATAGCCCATCTTCCAAGTATTACTTTTGGCTTAACATCTCTCACAATTTTAAAATTCATTTTACAGTCAGATGGGGTTGTACAGTCACAGACTCTCACCGTTAACATGTGTTTTGCATGTAAACCATGTCTATCTTTTATTATGATAGGCACATTATAAATGTTATAATCAAGAATTTGCCGCTGATGAAGAATGGCAGTTTTACCTAGAGAAAAAAAGACAGAATGTATATTGATATGACCTTTCAATCACAACATTATTCCTACTTGGTATGCTTGGGGTAGGGTAAGGGGTTGAAGGTGCAGAATTTAGCTTAAAGGAAAAACTCTAGTGGTTCTTTTTTCTTTCTTTCTTTCTTTTTTGAGAGGGAGAGACGGAGACAGAGGAGGGGCAGAGAGAATCCTAAGGCAACTCCATGCCCAGGATGGAGCCCAAAACAGGGCTCAATCTCACAACCCTGAGATCATAACCTGAACTGAAATCAAAAGTCCAACAGACACTTAACCTACTGAGCTACCCAGGTGCCCCTCATTTTTATTTCTTAAAAATGATCTTGATTTCTTGAAAAACCAGGAAAATGAATTAATAGTGCTCTACACTTACATTAGACTAATCTATATTTAACATTACTCAAATATTATATTGAAATGGATTGATGTGTTTTCTTAAAAGATATTTGGAACAAGAGTCTAAATATAAATATATTATCCATTGCTTTTAAAAGGTAAGGTATTGCTCTTTTGTCTGGGCTGCCAACATGCCATCCAGACTGAGGAAAACCCAGAAACTTTGGGGGTCACGTGAGCCACGGCCACGGCCACATGGGCTAACACTGGAAGCACCCAGGAGGCGGGGGTGATGCTGGGGCATGCATGCTTCACCATCAGATCAACTTTGACAAGTATCAGCCAGGTCACTTTGGAAAAGTTAGTATGAGGCATTACCACTTAAAGAGGAACGAGAGCTTCTGCCCAACTGTCGACCTTGACAAACTGTGGACCTAGGGCAGTGAGCAGACACGGGTAAATGCTGCCCAAAACAAGACTGGAGATGCTCCTATCACTGATGTGCTGCGCCCCGGCTACTGCAAAGTTTTGGAGAAGGAAAGCTCCCCAAACAGCCTGCCATCGTGAAGGTCAGATTCTTCAGTGGAAGAGTGGAGGAGAAGACTAAGAGTGTGTGTGTGTGTGTGTGTGTGTGTGGCGGCAGGGGGTGGGGTAGGTCTGTGTCCTGGTAGCTTGAAGCCATGTGGAGGGAGATTCATTAAATGCTAACAAGAGCTTTTAAAATAATAATAATAGTGATAAATTTAAAAACAAGGTATTATCCTTTGTGGGGGATCAATAAAATAATTTCCTAATATGAATGTTTATTTATCATAATGAACTAAGGTGAATGTCAAAACCATCAGCCATCTTAAGTTCCCACTGATTAGAAGATTTAGCATAATTACATACCATCCTTTGTTTCTAAATTCCAAAGTTTGCTGGTAGAATTACCCAGAAAGAATTGAAAAGGTGGACCATTCTCGGGTCCATCAGCATCTACAGGTTTCAGAACAGCATAATCCTTAGCATGCTGACAAATTGTCACTTTTGTATCAATTTGTGGTGGGTGATCATTACAATCTTCCAAACGAACTACTAATGTTCCTGTGCAAGATCTGCCATCTAAGAAAAATAAAAAATAGGATATTTCTTCACTTAAAAACTTATTTTCAACATTTCTGTGATACACAGCTGACATTTGCTTTCTAGTGGCTGTCTGAACTTGATTTTCACATACTTTTGGATCACAAATACCATTGCTACAAATACAAAATAGTGATATGTCACTCTTCCTTGAAGATTGATGGCTCTATCAGATGTTATCTTGAGGTGCTTTTTAAAATGAAAAGGCATGAGATTATGAGCAATGTCATTACAGAATAGCCACTTGAAAATGAAATTGATTTCTTACAGATTTCTTTGTGAAGAGCATATATTCATCTTGAATATACAAAAACTTCACATTTGGTCATCAATCACTTCCTTTGACTTCCTCTTCTGACTCATTTCCTCACATATTCTTTGCCTGAACTTTGTAAAACTTCTCATCAAACCCACTAGGTGCACTCTTTGCTGTTTGCTTTGGTACATTCTGTTGCCACTGCTGGGACTACTTTTCTCTTTCTCTTTGCCTGGTAATACTTTGTTATCCTTCAAGAATCCACTCAGATAACTCCTCTTGAAACTTGCCGTGACATCTATGGACAATGGTAGCAATATTCTCGTTTGATTTCTCAGAACACTTTGCTCATCACCGTCTCACACACTGAACTGTGAACCTGTTCATCCTAAGAGCTAAGTCATGTTCATCTTGAGAGCCTAATGATCTGCCTAGCATTTCTTGGCTAACTTATAACTTCATACTAACACCTCGAACATAATGCAATTACTATTTTATACTTTACAAAAAACTTAGTTGAACAAACCATAAAAATAAGTTTGCACCCCCTCCCTAATTCAATAAATATGTTTTTGGCCTAGGAGCTATTACTCATCTCCAGATGGCCACTGTTACTGGCCTAATGCTTTACACCTTAAGTCTCAATATCTTTAATGAAAATATTGCCCATTATTTGTGTTTAAGAGATAATGAAGTTCAAAAAACATGTCTAAATTTTACCATTTGTGAGAAGACAATAAACTACGATAAATGGTAAGCTTTCAAAATTGAAATGAACAGAAAAATAATTGATACAGTTTCTCATTTTTTTGCTTCGAATGCTGGTCTAAATTTGGAGTATTAGATAAATTCAGCATTTATCATAAAGACCACTATAAATCATATGCAAATATAATCCATTTTTAATTTGAAATAACACTTAAGCCATATCTTGTAGTATATTTCAGTGATGATTTTCTGTTGAATAACTACAAAATTAATTTATTAAAAGTTATTTTTAAATTACTTCACAAAAGTCCACTATTTTATATACCTCTTTAAAAATTATTCTATCTGAACAAATTTACAATATCTAGAAATAAAAGAGAGATACAGCTCTTCTAATAAGAAATCTGCAATAGGATATAAACATTTTGATACGGCCAGAAATTTGTAGATAAATTTGAATACAGTAACAACTTCAAAATCAGCAAACTAACAAAGATGTGAGTTAATTAGCACAATTCCTTAGAGGAACGTGATATAAATGAGAAGCAATGAAACACCCTTTTATAGAAAAGATACATTACTTGTGATAATTAACATATCATCCCCAGGGAAGGGAAACTTAAGAGGTATTAAGAGAAGAACTGAACACAGGCAAGTGGAAACAGTCATAGAAGATGTGACTGTCATTCATTTGAAGAAGTTAAGGGACCTGAATTTCAAAAGGAGGGGCAGAGCTATCCTAGGCAGAGGGTGCATAAAACAGTGCTTTCTAGAATGACAGCAGGGAAACCGGTCTGCTTGACAAAGAAGACTGACACGAGAAACAGAAGTAAAGAAATTGGATTCAAAGAAAGCTAGAAGAAAGTCTAGTCTAGGTCATCATCTTGAAATATTTATGAGCACCAAAACTAAACATTTATGTGGAAACATAACATTATATATTTGGTCCTTGGAAGTATATATTAATGGATTAAAGTTCAAATACACAAAAGCATTGATGTCACCATGTGGTCTTACAGTAAAATGTCTATGACATCCATGTCTTTTCTTCTTCGTGAGCACACCTAGGTTATCCATGAGCCTGGGGCATAGATTCTTAAAGATTTGGCATTTCATTTCCTTGTATTTTCAGCAACAAAAGACAAAGTTAATTTCTTATATTTCTATTCTCTGTTTTTTCCTTCTCTTCAAATAGTATTTCATTTTCCTGTCGCTAGCTAAGCGTCCTCATTTCTGCAAAACTCCCCTTTATCCTTTAATCGGGGCAGCTCTTAACTAATTTCTACTTCTTATGATATCCATACAATCTTTTATGGGGAAAGTTGTCATACCAAGAACCTCTTGAATATAGTAATCCTTTCTTTCATATCATATGAGAATTTGGCCTTGTCTTCTAAATTCTAGTTTCCATGGTAATTTGCCTAGTACTTGGAATTTACTAGACTATCAACGTTTGTGAAATAAACGAGTAAATGTAAATCCTTCTTTGACATCATAATTGTGCTTTTAAACCATTCAGCTTTCACTTTTGCTTATGCAGGAGTAGCAAATCACCCAGGGTTTTAGAGTGGCTGCAACATTAACGATATTTCTCAGCTAACGTTTTCTCCATTCTTTAGTAGTTTTTTTTTCCTACCTATATTGAAAGAACTACATTAAAAGCCTGTGTGAGAGGTATCAAGAGGAAGGGAAGGTCATTTAGTTGTTCTTTTAGATTTTGAAAACTAGACATTTTTGGCACATGGAAATAGTACTTTACAAGTGCTTGTTTGTGCATTTTTATGGTGCATATATTAGCCTAGTAGCACATGTATACAAACATACTAGTAAATATAAGGAGGTTGCTGTGTGTGGCTCTCAGCCCGTAGATAAACAATTTTGTGGCTAGACTGGCCCTTGTGGTTCTTATATGATTGCAAGGTGTCCCAACCATCAGGAAACTTTGGGGAAAAAAAAGGTTTATTGCTTACACATCCCGGAAATTATGTGGCACTCCCGGGGCCACACAGCGAGGATGTGGGGGGCAGGGAGAAAAAAAGCAAGCCTGGGATACTGCTTTTATTGGGGTCAAGAGTGGGGGCTGAGGGTTCCTCGAGCTTACTCTTTACTGGTTAATTTAAGACATAAGAGTAGAAATTTAAAGAACTCGGAAGTGAAAAAACCAGTGGCCGCAGGGGTCAGTTACTGAAATCAAGCAAGAGCTCTAAAACAAAGGAGCTTGGGATGGTAGAGCTATTGTGATTTGGTCTGGATCATTTTCTAGTCTGCTTGGCAATGTTTATTCCAGATAGCCATCTTCGAAGCTGATGCCTTAGCAATCAAAGCTTAAGTCAGGCAGGCACTTGCATTACAAAACAAACAAACAAAACTGTCAGGGCATACACTGTAGCCCACTGTAATGGTCCACATTCAAAAATGGCGTACTACGAGGAGTGTACATTCAAAAGGATTTGGAAATTACTACTTTATGACATTTGAAGGACATTTCTTCACAAGGTAATTTCTAGGATTAGCCTTGGAGAAGGATTGCAAACCACCACAAAAGACTTGAGTCATCTTTTGACCATTTCTTAGGAAATAGGGTAAGCCCATTAAGAGAGGCTCAGAACAGACATACCTTGAACCCAACTGTTTTAGGAGGGCTAAACCCTTTCAACAAGTTCAAACCATAATAATCCAAATTTGTACTCCTAAAAAAAAATGGAGATCTTGGAGGATGCCACCATGTCTTCGGCCATTCATCACTTCCTAGTTTTGCATTACTGATGCACTGGAGCTGACATTGGGTGGTCTCCGATAAATTGAGCAATCAATGCAAATCTGTTTTGCATGAACTTCTAATATGAAAGTAAACAAAGTTCACCCCCAGATTTCCTTAAAAATATATCCTCTATTTCTAGAAAATTGCACTCACCTGTATCCATTGCAACCACGGAGACATTGTAACGGTCGTTTTTTACAAATTTTGATTCTCTATCTAGCACTTTTAGAGTTCTCAAGTTACCGGTGTGTTCATTAATTTCAAACCAGTTATCTTCATCTCCTATCTTCTTATACCTAATTTTTAGAAATCAAATGTAAATGCTCAAACCAAAGAGTGGATATAATCTCAAAATATGTCATTTTGAAGAATACCTTACCTTAAGCCTTCACCACTGCCTGTTTCTGGATCCAAAGCTTTGTATCCCTGCAATTCTTGTCCAGGTTGGAGGCCATCTGTACTCTGAATAACTTTTACTGGAGGTTGGCATTCAGGACCCTCATCACAGTCTTTAATTTTAACAGTGACAGTTGTGGTACACATAGTAGGAGTTTTTGAATTTGCTGCTTTAGTGAATTGTGCTTCATTAAGTACACCAATTTGCAAAATAACCTGGTGATTGACTTCATAGTTCAATGCCTGTTCAATAAACATATTTTAATCAGTCAATTTGTAACACTATATATAGAAGACTTATAATTACGATTCCAAGTTTTAGCACAAAAAGGAATATCATTTTCGTGTATAAAATGTTACCAAAAGCAGGTGCTAATGTAGTTAAAGACTAATAGTTGACTACCTATAATGATAAGCACTATCAAATGCAAAACTGTTGACGATTTAACCAATTTTTCTTCTCACTTTTCTTCGGGACGGTCCTGCCTTCAGTTTTTTTCATTACAAGTTTAAATATTAATAGAAATACAGAATAAGTGTTTGAATAAATCCAAATTTATCAAATGGGATAACAGTGATACCTAAGACAACAGAAGTATATAAAGAGTATAAGAAGAAGTATATAAAATAATTAGACCACTAGGACATGAGATTTGGTTATAATGGAGCAGTTCCTCTGAATGTATATGTAAAAATTATAGTGATACTATCTAGTAGCATCTTATATTATATTTAGGGTTTTTTTTAATTATTACATTTAAGGTTGTATAGCTCCTAATCAAAGTGCTCAGTCCTGAACTGAATAAGAAAGAATCTTGAAACAATGGTTAAACAATTAGAGACTGAAATCTGTCAAGATAACAGAAAAAGGAAAGCAAGAGAAAGAAACCTAGACCCCACAAAAACAATAAAAAAGGAAAAAAAAGCCCAGTAAGAAAAAGAAAAAGAGAGTGAGTGAGAGAAAGAATAAGCAATATAATAAAGGGCATTTTCTAAAAATCTTAGGAGGAAAGTACGACTTGTGCATGCAGCCTCTAAGAAAATACACTGTCCCTAAGAAATTAATCAGGGAAAATATGTCAGAGGTTAGTAAGGGCAATGGGTAGAAGGACACAGAAAGGAACTAGGTGTGTCTACAGCCATACCACCTTGAATACGCCTGATCATGTCTGATCTCAGAAGCTAAGCAGGTTCAGGCCTGGTTAGTACTTGGAAGGGAGAAAGGAACCAGATTCAGTTTATCATTCTGGGTACTAGTAATTGCAACTGAATTTTTAAAATCCCAAAGCACTGGCTACCTCAAATATAGGAGGATTAATGGGAATAGCTGCTGAATATTTAATAAATAGTCTGTCTTATGCATCATAGAGAAGTAAAAGTATAATATGAGCATGAAGGCAATTGAAAAATCTAGAGGTTTGATTTCCAGTAGTGGTTCTTCCATTTCTCTCTGTCTTGTGTTCTATAAAGTAAGGGACAAGTGGGTGTCTAAGACTCCTTCTAAGACTAATATTTGATTACTAATACAATATTTCTTTGCCTTGGTTTTCCCCATGTATAGAGAACAATGTGTTTTGTGCCTGCAATGCCCATCTTCTAAGAAAAAAAGTAAGGGTAAAATAATAATAATTAAAATATTTAAGTAAACAAATGTAAATCATTTCAGCATTGCATTGCAATTCTCTAGCCATATACATACAGGAAGTACTATAGAGATATATAATATGTACATTATACATTAGTATTTTTTAAAGTATTGCTTGATCGTTTTGTTGTTGTTGTTTACCTTGACAACACACAAGACTGCTTCATTTGTATTGGGGTCTGTGCTAATTTTGAAGTTTCCATTTTCATTTCCCTGTAGGATCTTGTAGATAGCCTTTGAGTGAGGAGTGTAAGGCAAGTCCTGGTCATGTACCGCCATTCGTAAAATCTCGACATCAATTCTGTTTTCTTCTACTTCTGTAAAATACTAAAACAATTGCCTCTTGTTATGATAAATTCATAGCTTTAACAACATGATTTTCTACATTTAAAGAAAAAGAAAATAAAGTTATATGGGAACATGCCATCATAAATTGGAAAGAATTTACAAATTTCATGCATAGATTACTTCTTTCCTCACTAAACTGCTTTCTCAAATCTTATCCATTCTTCAAAGACTAATTCATGTCTTAACTTCTAAACTTCTCTGAAATCACTCAAGCCCTCAGATCTGTCTCTATTCTGAATCTCCTCAATAATTATAGCCTATGGTCCCTTTTATATTAACATATTAAGCCTTCAACATTTATAGATAATTATAACCTACACTGATTTCTTATTATTACTGGATGACTTGTTATTATGCCAATTTTTGTTTTTAATTTACTTCTGATTCCTTAGCAGACATTTTAAGGAAAAAGTTTTTCCTTTTTTTGAGAAATTAAATCACATTTTTTCCTCTTCCCTCCAAAAAAGAAATATAGCTACAGAAGCATATTATATTAAAAGATTTAAAAAAGTAGTAAACCAGAATCTTCTAGAAATGTAAAATGAATTCAAAGAAGGATGATAACCTCATAGCCTTTGGAGTATAACAGATCTTGATTCTAATCCCAGTTTTTCCTCTTACATGGTCTATATGTATGAGATCATAAGCAAATTACTTAACTGACTTTTCATTTTCTCAAATAAACTATGGGATAAACATATCCTTACAAATTGTAGGGATTCATATAAAACATTGTATGAATGTGCCTATCACTGAAGGTTTTCTCTTCTCTAACTTGTACTCTGGTATAGATTAATGAAAAAATGATCACTTACTAAAAGTTCAGGAAAGAAGAGCCATTTCCTGGAAGTGTCATCCTATATATATTTCTTGTACTGTGTACTTCCTAAGGAAAATTTCACTCATACATGATGCTGGGAGGATCTGCATATAGATAATGGGAGGGCCACACTGTACTTATTGATGTCCCAGCTAAGCAGAGGATATAAAGCTAATCTCTTTTGCACCTTAGGAAGTTGAAGTGCAAAGGATACTGGGGGGGGGGGGGGGGGGGGCTCTTTTCCTGCACTCTGTAAAATAAATTTAAATCCAAGGCATCCTTTCCTGCACTCTATAAAATAAATTTAAATCCAAAGCATCCAATAACAGAACTTGGCATCCAAGAAAATGGTGAATACATGAACAACATCAAGGACAAAGAAGCCCTTAGATAGCCAAAAGAGTAGTTTTTTTCCCTAGCATTTAGAAATAACTGGTTCTTCAATTATTTTTACAGAAATCATATTTTTTACATGTTATCTGTCAGTGGTAGCTCTTAAAACCAAAATACGTAATCTCACAGAATTACCAAATTCCTTGTGTGTTTTTTTGAAAAAGTAAATGAACCTAGGTAAATGAATACAAAGATATACTCACAGAAGTTTCGGTAAAATATGGTGGATTGTCATTTTCATCCTCAAGTGAAATAGTAATTGTTCCTGTATTAAATAAACCAAAAGGTTGGCCCCCCATGTCTCGCACTTCCATTACTAACTTGTATGTATCACAATGCTGAAAAAAAAAAAAAGAAAGAAAAAGGTATATTGATGAACACTTCTATTTCCTATAACTTGCAATTCTCATAGCCATGTGTAGGCTCTGATTATTTTACATTCCTTTATTTATTTTTTTACAAAAAAAAAAAAGAAAGGCCACCTTAAATATAAATACAGAACAAGAGATTGGCTAGTCAGTACAATAGAAACCTGATATGTCTAACAAAATTTCAAAATTTAAAGCTATTTCACATCCACACAGCACATCAGGTCAATGATTTTAAGTAAGAACTTATCTAATTCCTTGTACCTTCCCCAAATCTTGGTAGACACAAAGGAAGTATCCAGAGAAGCCCTAAGCACAGCCTGTATGGAAGCAAGCTTGGAGAGGTGGTCAGACTCCTCTGGGAGTTCATTATCAGCGTGAATATAGTTTAGTGACTGTAAAATTAGGTAATCAGTTCATTACTTCTCTATCCAGCAAAGGTGTAGTTGTGGTGATGACACCCGTGTCTGGATGTATGGAGAAATGCTTTGGATGATCTGGGATTTGCTGTAAGATTTTATATTTCAGACGAGTATGGAGAGTGTCAGGTTCATCGAGGTCTATGGCAGTCACTTGTCCCACCGAAGTTCCTGTTCAGATAAATCCCATATTGTCAACAACTTAAAAGAGCCATATAATTGAATTACAAACAAACAAGCTATGGTTGTAGCCTATTCTCCCCAAAATGACAAGTATATTGAATTTACAAACAGGTGGAGTGTCTTAAGCGCTCTCCCAAACTCCAAGCTCCCCTCACTTGGAAATTTCAACGATGTGGGCATTTTGAATAACAGGATTTATATGCCACATGTCTGGGAAGATGCACACCACCTTTGGTAAGAGTGGTTCTCAAATCCTTCCCCCTCAACCCACCACCCCAGTTCACAGACCATTTTGGATGGGACCTTCTCTGCAAGGTCTTGGTTCTTTTATGGGCCAACTTGATAATGTAAGTGAGAGGAATAGCACAGCTTTGAATATGATAACAAAGATTTTATACCTTGGTATTTTAATAAATGTGCTGAATTGTTAATATATGCAAGTAATCATTAGTATATGTAAGACAAGCATTATGTAGCAGTCTGAGTACCATTTAGACAAGCTTTACAGCCCAGACATCCAAGTATGAGAAATGTTGCTTTAGCAAACCACTAACTATGAAAGAACAATGTTAAACATGCATACATATATAATGACAAGAGAATGGAGGAGGCATTTCTTGTAACATTTTTATTTTTAAAATAAACTGGATAGTCTTATGCCCACTGATGTGCCTAGGTCACAATCTTGGCTGCCTATAACATCAAACCAATTTGCCAAGGAAATATATGTATATATTGTTAAAAGTCAGATAAACATTTCCATGAGATGATATATTTCTGGGTCCTTGAAAATGTATTGAAACTTTTTAAAGACTCAGATTATTTATTGCTTTATGAATGCATCTGTGACACCCATGTACATGGTCAAAATAGAAAATATGAATAGCATTTCTGTGACACACTCATATGCATTGTGGATTAATCTAACAAAGTTAGTAACTTCATGTATTAGCTGCCTTGTACCTGTGCATAGCAAAAATGAGCACAAAAAGGTTTGTTTGAAGAGTATATGCTCTTCGAAGATTACAAAGTTTTATATAGAATATCCTTGGCATTCAAGCATTTTTAAGTGTTTTTGCATAATTGTGTTTAAAACATTACTGAGGAACTGAATCAAAGCAAAAATCTAGTGTTTTCCTGCCATGTGGACTTACCAGTTCGACAATTTTCAGGCACACTAAAGACAGTCACTTTGTTTTCAAAATACGGAGCATTATCGTTATCATCTTCCACTTTGAATAGCAAGGGGAGTGGGTACTCCGGGGCGTAACCGTCTGCTGTTGTGGCGTAGGCATATAGCTGAAAGGTAGGCAAGCACCGTCAGCTTGTTCGCAAATGACAAATTAGGCACAAAATTAAGCCTAGCAGTTGGGGAAAGACATGATGTTTAAAAAGTCATCCACAAAAGAATATGCAACTAAGAACCTGTGTGATGGAAAACACACCAGCACAGTGGATGCTGCCATATGCCTTCCATCCTCCTGCAGCGTCCGCGTGATTCGCCCACCCAGGACCATGCTCCCCAGCTAAATGAGGCTACTCTGTTCTCCGAGAATTAACCGCGTGCCCTTCTGCTTGTTAGAATGTATGTAAATATCCCCCAGTTATGCTAATAACAAGTATTTTATTAAAGTTTATAAAAAACAGGATTCCATTTATTTATGGATTTGCATATATGTATAAATAGATATCAACTATCTTCAGTGATTCAGTTATAAATTCTTTTCTCTATTTACCTGCATGTTCTCGTTTTTCTATCATAAACATATTTCTTGTGTAATAAAAGTGCCAATAAAATCACATACACATTCCAAATCCCATCTCAAAATGATATATCTTGGTTTCAAAGGCCAGGATTTAATGTCCTTTTCTTTCAAAGAACATCAATTTATTTCTGCCCTCTTCTTATGTGGCTTATGCATAATAGGTGTTCAATAAATAGTTGTTGAGTTAAACAGATTTTCTTTTACTGACAGCACCAACTAAACATGCCCAAGGTGGATTCTGTATTAATTTAGTTCTTCACCAATATCAATTCTTCCTGATTTTCCTACTGTAACCATCTTCCAAAATGAACCAGGGTTAAAATTCCAGGTATCTACCTCCTCCCTGTCTTTCATTAGCCTTATTTGTCAGTTGCCAAGTTCTAGAGATTCTGGCATTTCTGTGTCTCTGCCACTCATTATCTCTTTTTTATTCTTAATGTCATCATTCTCAAGAGACCCAAAATGTCTCCTACATGTTATCCTACCAATTTTCCTGCAATTGTCCTAATTAACCTTCTCCAGTTTCTGCAGCACTCAAGAGTCAGATTCATTTCCACATAGCACAATTTTGATCATGATATTACCCAATCAGATTCTTTAGTGATCTAGGTATCATCTACCAGAGTAACCACAAAATCCCCACTATTGTGTGAAAAGGCAACATTGCATCTTCACGGTTCATCCAGAGGGGAAGAAACTTCCACTCCAATCTCTGGGATGGAAGGTATTGAAATGACCATGTTCTTTCTGTTTCCTTATTTACTTTTCCCCAAACAATCCCCAGGTAGACTTTTTCAGTAATAAAACTCATACTTTGATTTCCATCAGTCTGATCACTAGCTCTTATTTCTCAATAAATTCCGAACTCCGAGTGGAAATACAGGGGTATTCCGGTTCACCATCCCCATCAGCAGCATGGTGGTTTTCATCACCACCGTCTTATCAGGATGTCACACCTATCAGCATTCCTATCAATCTTTTCCTTTCCCCTCAGATTTTGTATGAATTTTTCTTTCTTTAAACTGCTGCTATTTTGAGATTTTTAGCTACAGAAAACTATGAATTGTTTTATGTCTTTATAAGATGACAATTGTCCTCAGGGATGAAGCCTGAGACATACTGATATTTGTATGCCAAAGCACCTAACACAGTGCCCAAGAAGGTAATTCTTCAATAAGTAGCTTTTCACATTCAATTCCATCCATCTTTCCTCTTTAGAATGATAAACTATCCTTTAAATCGGCCCTTTGTAAAAAATTATCATAAACATTCTCCATAGAATCACGCAATGAATTCTTCTACTTCATCACATTGGCATTAAATTTTAGCCTAAATCCATCCTGCTATAATTTACACAATTTCTTGCTAGTGTTTCTCTTCATCAGAAATGAAGATTATCTGGTTCCCACCATACAATCATTTATAGTTTGAAATAATAGTGTTTCCTGATGTTTAACAACAAGTAAATATCATCATCTCACATTCCACAGATTCAGACATGGTGATTTTGTTTCAGGTACTATTTTCAGGTACCTCGTTTTATTTTTTTTACTAATAATGAGCTAAGTATCTCCAGAAATCATTATTGTAGAGAGGATGATGTAAGCTAGGAATATAGCTAAACTTTAAAGCATAGCCTAGCTCCTAGGAGAATCCATTTATGTTCCTGTAATAGAGAAACTAATTATAAATATTTTCTTATTTAGTCATTAAAGTAAACTCAATAATAGTACTGGTTTTATAGTAGAGTTCACATTATTTTATACTGAAAGCAATAATCATATACTTGAATATTGCTATAAGAAGTATATAGAATATTATACTTTAAAATTAGTCATATTTTTAGCTGAGTTAGAAGAGTATTATTTAAATTTCATGTGCATTTTTGATATATTGTTTCTCCCTTGAATTCTTCTGTAGCTTGAACAATCTCATCTCTTTTAGCCCTTTCCCACTGCAATTTGCTAAATTTTTTTTTTTTTTTTATCTTTGGGAAGATGCAAACAGTTGCCAAAAGGAGTGGGAACTTGAGTTTGACCTTGTAAAGAAAGATATCTAGTGTAGATTGGGCAGAGGTGGGGGAAGCAGTGGCCCCAAAGTGGAGTGGGTACACAATGTGATTAGCAACATACATATAAAGACAATGGGTGGACCTGTGCAGTTGAAAAAGAAACATGTTGCAAGATAATAAGGCTCTGGTTGGATGGGAAAAGGACTAGCCTGAAACCAATTTCTCCCTATGTATTTATAAAAGATACAGATTCTCCTCAACACTCAAAGAGAAATAGGTATGCAACTGCTTTCTTTCATAGAATAACCTGGAACTATTGAAGAAAATCCTCTTCTTATACATCTATTCTTTGAAAAGCTTGGATAAAATGGACTTATACACATCCCCGAAAGATTAGATGAATTTAATGGTTTAAGACAAACTCCTCAAACTGTAATAATGATGTGACTCATCTGGAAAAATACAAGCCAAGATTAAACAATTTAACATGGGGCAAGACAGAGAACAGAAGCACAATGAGGATGTGTATTGAATTAGACCCATGGCAACCTGTGCCAATAATCAATGAACTCAAATTATTTCAAGTAACAATAATTGAGTAATACATAACATTTGTATAGGTTAGATAAATGCAAAAAATAGGGAAATCCTGTCAAAATCCTGTTTTGAGGACAAAATCCTAGAGCATATGTATTGTGTGACCTCCCACTAGGATATTTTTAAAGAGCTGTACAGTTTACATACTGATTTTACCAATATTTGAGTATTTAATGTTTGCAGCAGCTCTGAGGTAGATAAGACAACTATTAGTAGCCCGTAAGACAGAGAAGGAAACAGATTCTTGAAGGTTGTGATGCGTCTAAGGCTAAAAGAAAAAGTGGCAGATAATGAAGATCTACTAATTTCCAGAGAAATAAGCTTTCCAATATAAAGCTAGTAAGTGAAATTGATTTGATAGAAAAGCAAAGATGTATTATTTTAGTTTGCACCTCTATGTTGACAGAGAAGGCTTCCATTCTATATTGCCTCAAGTGATTCCATGTTTCATCATGTTTATATCTGGTTGTTATACTTCCCTTTATGAATCTTACTAATTTGCAAGTGGTATTTCTTAATATCAATTCAACCTTAACTATGTTAATGGGAACTAGAAAAACATGGGTAATTCTGAAATAAAAATTATCCAGAAGCCCAACAATAAGCATAAATTCCAAACTATTTTATTCCTTTTGTCCTTCAAAAGATGTTAAAAAATAGCAAAGTAACTTTTTAAAAAAAGTAATCTCTTCATCCAACATCGGGCTTGAACTCACAATCCTGAGATCAAGAGTCACATGCTCTACCAACTTAAGCCAGCCTGGCACTCCAGTGTAACTTATTTTTTTTTTTTTAGATTTATTTATTATTTATTTTAGAGAGAGCGCACGGGGGTGAAGGGCAGAGGAGAGGGAGAGAGAGTCTTAAGCCAACTCCATGCTGAGCACAGAGCCCCAGGTGGGCATGGTCTCACGACCCTGAGATCACCACCCTGAGATCACAACAGAGTCAAAACCAAGAGTTGGTTACTTAATCGGCTGCACCACCCACACGCCCTTTTCTTTTTAATAAAACTATTCTCTCCTCCTTTTCTCTGACAATGATCCAGTGAGAAGCAGCTGAAGACTTCAAAAATTCAAAAACAGGATGTTATCAGCAAAATAAGAAATGAAATGTACATTGCAGCATACAGAGTTATTATTTCTCCTCAGGAGTGACTACTAGTGTTAGATCTTTTCTTCTTATACTGGATCTTTAAAAGAGGCAGAGGGACGCCTGGGTAGTTCAGTGGATTAAGCATCCACCTTCAGCTCAGGTCATGCTCCCAGGGTCCATGGATAGACACCTCCATTGGGCTCCTTGCTCAGTGGGAGCCTGCTTCTCCCTCTACCTGCCGCCGCCTCTGCTTGTACTCTAACAAATAAATAAATAAAATCTTTTTAAAAGGGGGGGGCAGAGAATTTACATATTTACACACACACATACCTATATATATATCAACTTTTTATTTGGTTTCTTGATAGATTATAATGTTTGCAATAATGCTTAGTGTACCTCTCCTATTAGAGTCTATGTAAGCTATTTCTTAAAGTAATAATTTAGTATTATTATGCATAAAGTATGTCTGTTTAGAGAATTTGGGTGGGAGCATAAAATTATAAAGAAAATGTGTCATTCTAACCCAACCATTTAATTTAATTATGAAATCCCTAAAGTGGGACATTATGCTGTTCTAAAAATTTTACAACCTTATCCAATGCTTTGACATCCTTAGGATAGGGTCTTCACCCTCCCCACTCCCCCCGTGATCATTCACTCCTTTCATGGCTGCCTTTGTGTGGCTACTAGTTCCTGCTTATCTTTCGGATATCTGATAAGATGTTACTTTCTGGACTGCCCAAGTATGAGATAATTTTCCCTTTTATGGACTCCTTTAATGAAGAGTTCTTTAATTCAAGAATCCAAGCGCTTAAACAATTTAACTCACCATCTCCCTGAAACTCACTGTGAATTTCTCCTGTATGTCAGGTTAGACCTCAGAACACTAAGGAGATATGTGAAGTTTGAGACAGAAAAAAGAAAGGATTTAATTTTCAGAAGAGCTAGAATTTTTCTTTGGGTCAAATTAGATAGAATAAGAGGAACTTATAAACTTATTCTGGATTACTAAAGAAATAAAATGATATCCAAGGTTCTCATGGCTGTAGGACAGTCAGAGAGAAGAAAAGAAAAGAAGCACAATATTATTCAAGAGGTGAAAGCAGTGAACCTCAATCTTAAGATATGTTTAGAATTATGTTGGGTGACTTCAAATTTTCAATTGCTGGGGCCCCATCCCAGAACAATTAAATCAAAATTTCTGGGAAGTGACCCAAGCATCAGTATTTTTTAAAAAGTTCTCATGTGATTTATAATGTACAGTCAGGTTGAGAATAATTGAAACCTGTTATTATAGGGAACTACAAACTCAACAAAATTACTGCTATTGTCTCAGGGTTCTACAGATCAAAGCCTGGCCTTTAAAATTTGTCATTATATTTTACATAGCTTTTCTCCCTTTTTCTTCCCTTATGATACTCATTATCTTTCTTCATTTAATAGCACTAATAGAAATTTGAAGTTTACATTATACATTAACAATATTTAAAATGTTAAATCAAATAATGCTTCTAATATGTAAATAAGCAGCACTGAAAGTATAAAAACCATAACTAAAAAGATAATTCTGAATAATCCAATGATCTTACTGGAAACTGTTCATATTGCTCACGGTCTATGCTTCGTGTACAAAAGATATCCCCCGTGTCCTTATCTATGTAGAACAAATTGAAGGGTTCTTTGTCCACTCCTGGTCCACTTATGGAGTAAAAGATGGTGTAGTTCTGTGCAGCATCAGATTGGACCTATAACATTAAGTGACAATTTAGTAAAAGAACAAATATGCTACGATAAATACCTTCAACCTAATCTGTCGTGATGCTTTAATTTTTATCACTTGCTCTCTTTCCTATTCACCTATTCTTTCTTTCCCCTGCTTATCTTCCCATCATTCCCCATATTTTTCACATTCTTATTCACATTCTACAATGTGCAAAGCCACAAACTGGATCATCTATTTGATCCCAAATTCTTCTGAATTCTCTGCATATTTCTGGAAAACCTTGGAGTCGAACATACCTTCACAATTCCTAGTAACTTAGTTCTTATTCCTGTATAAAGCATAGTAACAATTTCAGTGGTTTTGACTTATTTGGAATGGAAACTTTTCTGATTAAAAAAAGTAAAAATAGGGGCGCCTGGGTGGCTCAGTCGTTAAGCGTCTGCCTTCGGCTCAGGTCATGGTCCCAGGGTCCTGGGATCAAGCCCCGCATCAGGCCCCCTGCTCCGTGGGAAGCCTGCTTCTCCCTCTCCCACTCCCCCTGCTTGTGTTCCCTCTCTCGCTGTGTCTCTCTCTGTCAAATAAATAAATAAAATCTTAAAAAAAAAAAAAAGTAAAAATAATGCAACCTTCCACCCACAATTAATTCATAATTTCAAAGCTGGTCTATTTTTACACTTCAGCTAGCTGGCAGTGACATCACCTTTTTGGTATAAACAAAAATACTGGTCTTTTTTGTGAGGATAAGTGTTAATTAAGGGGACAATTGAATTATGCAAAATCTGTAGGCATGTCCTCTCTCCTAGAATGCTGAAGTCTGGTAGAGTATTCAGGAAAATCTGGATGTAGATTTAAGAGCATCAGAAACTCAAAAAATAAACTTGTTTCTAAATGTTGAATATGATTTCTGGAGGAAAGTGTTTGTCACTGATTTTTTTTTTTTCTAGTCCTGGTGAATGGATGATCCTTATTAGTACAAACAGGTTAAAGGCCTGATTCCATTCAAATGGAAAGTTTTAAAAGTAAACAAGCAAAACCTCTACTATATAAAGTCAAACAAGGTAAAATGTACCTGCTGAATATGTTGTGGAAATGGACCTAATGAGTTTTCCATTAGTGAACAGGGAATAGGGGCCCATCGTCTCTTGCTGCGTTTGAGAACTGTGTCTCTGGAGTGCCTCTTCTTGGGAGCCTGCATGTGGTGAGAGACGAAGAAATACAGCCCTGCCTCTCGTCAGGAACTGTGATTTTCACATGTACATCAACATGAGGAAAATAAGGAAGGCTTGTACATAATGATATCACAGGTAATACCCAAACCATTTCTGTTTTTTATTAAGATACATACATGCACACGTAAGAACCAGTTTCATTCGATTTAACCAGTTAATAAACCAGAATTTTGTAAGGCATTGCTGAAAGATGCCATCTTGAGAAGTATAAACCCCCTAAACTGAGATAATCTGTTAACAAATATCTAAAAACTGATTTTATTCCACTAGGCGTGGTACAACCAATATTTGTTAAAACATGGGCTACAGTGCAAAACATTTGTATAACAATGCAAAGACAGAGGTCAGCATTTGTTCAAGTATATTTTATTTTATGTGATGTGGGAACTCTAGAGTATGAAATAATGTTTTATAAGCCTTCTCCTAAATTTGTAATATGTGTAATGCATATTAAAATGTGAGCATATTCTAAGTTTGGCGAAGAATTCTTATAATCAGAAGGAATTTAGCTGGAAAAGTCTCTCATAAATTAAATTACTTATTAATAAATTATTCCACAAGACTTATTTCATGGTGCAGAATTTGCTTAAAGTGAGATTTCTGTGAATTTCAGTAACCTCTCCCTTCCCACTCCTCGATCACTAGCACTCACTGCAAGAAAATGAGCCTGGAGCCAGAACATTCCAACCAATCCTGTGGGCTGGCTATACTTCATTCTCTGAAGAGAGGGACCCCGTGGCATTTTCTGTTAAGATGGGAGTAAGCTGTAGACAATCTCTTTAAAGCGACTGGAACCCACAGTCACTTGGGAGAAAGCTACTCAGGGTGGAGTGCCACACCTCCAACCTGAATCAGTTTTCACTGAGTTTTAGACTCAACCCTGCCTGTTCTTCAGGTTGGTTGTGCTAATTGCCACATCGCCAACCCCTATCTGAAACCTTTGATAGGCTGCCGAGCTGTTCATTTTTACACCATTTTGTAGTTAGCTCTACCACTCCTTGAAACAGTCTAGTCTTTGCATAGGTTAATTAGAAGTGGAATCAATAAACAAGTGAGTGTTCAGGAACAATGATTTTAGCGGGGAAGGAAATACATGAAATGATGGACTCTCATAAGCAGACTGTATACCTTCTTTCCTCCCACGTCCAGTACGATTTCTATCTTTTTCTGTTCTTGGCTCTGGCTGTCTGAAGGAAAAATGGAAAAGCTCTTCCTTTCAGAAGACAAAATGAGGTTATGTGTTGTGTAAATGGAGCCATCTTCTAGAATCCTGAAGTCAGGATCGCTCGACAGGAATAGGCGGGCCGACGGGAAGCATTCCTTCAGATTCGCTGCAGGGAAGACATTTGCAGTAATTTGTAAAATAAAACAGGAATAGAACAGGTTTTACAGGAATGACAACAGACAGTAAGTCCACGAGAAGCAAAAAGAGGGAGGTTACGCTTGGAGCTTGTTGAGTACCTGCTATTATAAAATTGAGGGGCCATGGAAATTAAATAATTAAATAAATGGAGTCATAGTTTCCATTATTTTCACCATAAAGTAATTTGTGAAGAGATATAAAATATTTTCTTAGTGTCCCTGGATTTATTGTTTCCACTTTAACTCTTACTTATGGGTTTGTACATATACATACAAATTTATCATTTTATATGTAGTATATAACTGTATGGTATCAGTAGATTTGAAACGTGTCAGCAACAATCTTTGATAACTAAAACTATCTTGCAAAATGTAAGAAAACTGGCCTATACTTGAGCAAGTATATATAATGGGGTTATATAGTATATATATAATGTATATAGTACATATATGTATATAGTAATGTAGTATATATAATGGGGTTGTTATCAAAATATTTCATTTACAGATTCATATTTAACATATTTAGCATATTTGCTATGTGTCTATAGAGTATAGTTTGTATTATCTTTTAAGTGTTTTTAGAAGATATAAGGCAATGGATTAATTTAAAACTTCAAAGCACTGGGCAAAATGATGTCTTTCTTGGAAAGGATACCACTTCTGTATTCAAGGTGTAAACTTAAGGCCAAAGAAAAACCTGATAAAAGGAATGTGACTCTTGGACTCAGAGCGACAAACCTATGCTTGAGGGATGGCTGTGATAGTAAGACTTGTTGAAATTTTATTTGACTTTCCCCACGAGCTATTCTGTGTAACAGATCACATAAATTCTTGGCGGGGGGGGGGCGGGGGGTACTTGTTCATTATAGTCAACCTCAAGCACAAATATTATTTAGGGACAATTTAAATTTTAACACATCTGTTTAATATCTAATCAATTAAAGAGCATTGGCTTTGGAATTTTGGCAGCAGATTAGTTGATATGGATTAAACTATGCCTCTGGTTTTCATGCCTTCACTAGTCTGAACTAAGCTAATTTAGCCCTTTGATGTTTGCTAATTTTTCTGGCAAGAAAAGTATACAACTAACTTGGTACTTCTTTAATTGTTTCTAACCACTACCAAAAAACAAGTAGTCCATCTTTCATTTTATGTTGAATTTTAATGCCAAGTAGCTATTACATGGCTTTATCCCAAACTTTACAAGAGCAGCCTGAAGCTAAATGTAGCAGTTAAAACTATGAAATTCTTAATGCCATTTCTCACCTTTGCCTACAAGTGTTTCGGCCTGAAGATGAGAAGGAACTTGAAGAGAAATTTTCTGACAAGCATCGCAAGATAATATTAAAACCTCAAAAAAAAAAAAAAGAAGAAAAAATCAGGAATTATATTTGATCACAAGCTTTCACATTACAATTTTGTCTTAATGATAAAAATAATGTCAGTTTCAGAAACAAATTTATCTTCTGGTCCTTCAATATTTTTCATATTCATTTTATTTTAAAGATTTATTTATTTTATTCTAGAGAGAGAGAAGGTGGGTGGTGCGGAAGGACAGAAGGAGAGGGAGAGGCAGTCTTAAGCAGACTCTGAGCCTGATGCCCAATGCCATGAGCCTGAGATCAGGACCCTGGCCGAAACCAAGAGTGCAATTCTCAACAGATTGCACCACCCAGGCAGCCCCATATTCATTTTAATAGGGAAAAGCGAAGGAAGTGGCTTTAGGGGCACCACAGTCATTTAGTATTAATGAAAATTAAAATGAACAATAGTTCTTAGAACCCAAATCCTATTGTATCATTTAAAAAAAAATGGGTTACAAACAATTGATTTTATATAAAGATTGTCTTCTCTAAGGTCATCCATAAATGTCACTCTGATTTCTTAGCATGAAGAAAGTACTTAACTTTGGAATTTAATGATCACATATTTGTACACAAATCATCATTTCCCACAACTCCACACAATTTGAGGTTATAGTTGATTAAGGTTAGAAACCATGAGGACTTTTTTTTAACTTCGTAAAGAACAACACCCACAAATCTTCACTCATCTCAGATCACTCCTGGGACTGGTTTGGCATAAACTTGAAAGTCTAAATGATCTCGAATCAAAAAATTTTGAAAGTCTAATGATCTCGAATCAAAAAACTGGTCTAAAAAGAAGTATAATTCAAAATATAGGGAGTAGCCTTCAACAGGGTAAAGATCGGTAACTAAATTCAAGACACAGCTATTGTTTTAGAAAGCTAGGTAGTTAAAGGAAAGAAGATAAACTATCTGGGGAAAAAAGTTATTAGCTTAAAAGTATCGACAGTTTCAAAACATAGTTTGCTTCTTTTTCTTGGCATTTTGTATTTATTTGCTTCCTCTTCTGTTTATCAAAATGACTGCCTTTTGATTATTTAAATATAAGATAGAGCAGAGCTATATTTCCCAGAAACAGGTCAATTTTATGATTAATTTTTCTGAGGTTGTATTTCTAGAGTTATGGGACATATTTTTTGGGAGAAAGAAAGAGGAGGGCATTATCGTCTATACCCCGAGTGTGTAGTTCATTTCCAACTCAATTCAATTCCATTTGCCGTATTTTATCAGCCTATTTAAATAGTTTGTAATTTTACAAAAACTCTGTTATGCAGATAATACCAAAAACTGGAATTTAAAAAGTCAATTTGTATTCACTTTAATTAATTAATTATATTTATTTATTTTTTTTTAGCCTCCCTGTTACATGTTTTCACAACACCCACACATTTCCCTTCCCGGAAAGTAGCATAAGGCTAATCATATAGTCATGCACTGTTCTTTCTGTTTCCAGGCCTCAGTTCCATTAGCTTGTAAGCTACTGAAGGGGAAAAACCACACCTCTCTTGTTCTCTGTCAGAAACTCTGTGCTCAGCACATAGTAGGTGTTTAACAAATAGTTGCAGAATGAAATTTGTTGGAATTGTATTCAGTTTAAATAACCACTTTTTAAAACATAAGACGCTCTTATTTGACTTTTTTAATATACTCATTCTTAATGCCAAGGAATAAACTAAATTATATCCCAAGAACTTTCTGAACATAAAGAATCCTATTAGTAATGATCTAAATATATGACGTGGAAAGAATATTTTTTAATTGACAAAATATATATATATGTATGCGCACATCTGTATGTATGTATATGTGTGTGTATATAATATATCTAACCTATACATACACACACATGATTCTCCTAGGATGTAGCCACATTCCCACTCCCACACCAATCTTGTTTCCTTCCCGCCCTAGGACCCCCACTTCTTCGCTTCTGCCTCTGTAGGCAGAGCCAATGGAGGTCTGCAGAAGTCCTGTTCCAGTCTTCAAGTTAAATTCGCAGCTTAATGACTTAGAGGGAGCTGGGGTCAGACAACCTTTTAGCTATTATGGGGGTTAAGGATGGATGGGCAAGGGATGAACCAAAGGATACTGGACACAGCAGAGACCAGAAGCAAAAGAAATCTGGACAAATCCCTCAGAAATCTTTCACTGCATTTTACCTAATACTAATTTAAGGTGGTCTCTGAAGTTGTTGTTGTCCTCCCTACCCCAGGAAGTTACAGAATGAGAATTTGACCATCAACCGTGCATCATATATTTATATGGAGAAATTGTTTACCCCCATACAGTTAAATCTTTAAATTCTGAAAATATAACTTGAAGCTAAAGGATTTTGCCAAAATGGAGAGAAAAAAAAAAAAGGAAATTCCCAGCTCAGAAAATGCCAGATGGAGATATTGGACAAGTCCCCTTTCCCTCATCCCCACCAAAGAAAAATAGCACCTGAGTACAGACATACAAAACTCTGAAAAACCTAAGTGGAAGCCAACTTAATGGAATTTTTTCAATGACAGTCACATTTTTCTTTATTGTTTTTCTCAAGTTAAACCCCTTGCTCAAACTAGGAGTTCTGCTCATCTCTTAGCTCCTGGTGGGTAAAATGAAAGTCCTGGATAATTTGCAACTTCACCCAGGCTCCTCTTCCTCTTCTTGCAGCTCAGTGGAACTAAACTGTAAAATATCGACAGCTTATTTAATGACTCCTAGCAAAAGCAAACCTCAGAACCTTTAGGCCAAATGCCTGAGGAATGAAGTCATTCCACTACTCCTTAGGAAAACACCAGAGCAAAACTGAACAGGGGATTCCCTTGAAAAATGTTAACGTCCTGGCAGGGGGCACGTGAAGAATAAACAAAACACCTGTCATTCCAGGTCACAGATCTCTCAACCCTTCCTTGACTTTTCCTCAGCTCTGTTTTTGTTTTCCCAGTCTATCTTCTCTGCCTTCCACTGCCACCCTTACTGCCTTTCAAGCCCAAACTGGAAGGAGGAAGCACGTGGTGACATGCTTGAGTTCCCTAATCCTTTGGTTGTTACTCACCGAGAGACAGAAAAGGAGCTGCTTACAGAAGATGCTCCCTGGGGCAGCCGAAGCCACAGCCATCAGAAGTGGTCCCAATGGTCAGGGATGGTGGCTGGATAATAGGGCAGCTTGGGATGCACAGGGTGGCTTTAGCAGATTCCCCAATGGCTGGCACGTGCACGGGGTATGCTGCGGCCACCTTGACGCAGCGGAGCTGGGTTTGGAGGAGAGTCAGGAGGCAAGCGATAAAAGACAGGAGAAGGAACAGCAGGAGAATTGCTTTCCTCCTATTTCCAGGTCAGTCCTCCTCCTTCCAATTCAATTACCTCTGAATGTGCAGAGGTTTTCCTACAAAGTGGGGAGGGTGGGGTACGAAACACCCCAAAACCCAGTCACTAGCTCCTCCTCACAGCTTTCAAAATTTCTCCTGCCATTTGACACATAGGCAGAAGCAAGAGGGAACACCCTCCACCCTCGCCCCTCCTCCTTTTCCCCCCCAGGTTGATGCTCTCCAGTTATTACCCACTCCTACGTCCTCCCCTCCTTCTCGGCCTTATTAACCTGTCTTGCCCCTGGGTACAAACAGAAATGATGCACACACTCCCTACGAGGAAATGATGCCACCTCAGCTGTCGTTTTGGCAAATCAGGGGCCGTATGCATGTGCAGTCACAGCCATGGGAAGTTATCTCCCCATCTAAAGGTTTAGGTGTTGTCTGCTACCCACGACTCTGCGGCTCCCAGGGAGACCTGGCGCTCCAGTTACAGCGGGGACCTCGCTCTGCCTACTCCCTGTCATCGACTGGCCGCTATGGTTTGGTCTTAGGGGTCACAAAGAATTTAGCACAGTGTATACAGACCTCATAAAAGAGAATAAAGAAACAGCTGGGATGTAATTTTTGTATGGCATTCTTTTTTGTTACTTGTGAGGCAATATTTTTTCTTCCTTGAGTATCATTATTTGAGAGCAACTGGGATCTGAGACCAACTCTCTTTCAAATCACTCCATTCATCCTAATTACCGCTGCATCGCATGCAGGCTATCCTAGCCTAAAAGTACCATATTCCATCCAGTTTAGTTTTTTTAAACACTAATGACCCTTGCAAGGAGGACTAAAGCATCATTTCTCCTGTCACGACTCAGTGAGTTCAGTCTCTATGGCACCCATCAGCAGTGATGGACGTTAGGAAAGGAGGGTAAATATTTTCAAATGGCAATTGTTTCATTTGGCCTATAGAGAAGGAACTAAAATTCATATTTCCTGAGCCACAGCTAAAAATCAGGAACCATTACAGGCATTTCAGTGAATCCTCCCAAACAGCCCAGTAAGGGCTCCTTGTAGATGATGAAACCATGAGAAAGTAGGTGATCATCCTTTGCCAACTGACCCACAGACGATGGAGAAGTCAACATCGGAACCAGGCCTGACTGCCACTAAAATGCTACTTTTTCACACTCATGCTATTTCAATGATAAATAGAGACCTATATGTTGAAAAGGAGCAGAAAGTGATGAGGTGTGGGAAGCCTGGGTGGCTCAGTCAGTTGAGCATCTGCCTTCGTCTCAGGTCATGATCCCAGGGTCCAGGGATCGAGTCCCACATTGGGCTTCCTGCTCAGCGGGGAGCTCTGCCTCTGCCTGATGCCCTCCCTGCTTGTGCTCTCTCTCTCTCTCTGACAAATAAATAAATAAAATCACTGAAAAAAAAAAGAAAGAAAGAAAGCGATCAGGCCTATAAGAATTCAGCCTTGCTGAATAAGCCAGGTTGAGACTAGTAAAATGTATTCAGAAGCAGTTATAACCTAACACCTCCTAATAGCAGCCCATCACTCTGGAATACTGTGAGCACCTGGCCTCTTTTGTGAGAGTCATTCTATAGTCAAGTAAAATGGTTGTTAAACCATTTACATGATGAATTTTTATACATGAAATTACTCTTCCTGCTCTTGCTACTGACATTTCTACCTTGTGTTTAACTGAAAAGTAAAGGCACAGCCCAATACCCATGGTGCTGAGAAAGGAAGGATGAAAGATTTTCTTTTGGTTATTTGACAGTGGGAGCAACTCCTTTCCTGCATATAAGTATGAAAATAGTAATATAACTGTTTCTTTGCACGTAGAGGCTGAGAAGATTTGGAAAATAAAAGACCAGGGAACAAGAACTAAATATATCTTGTAGTATTTTATTGCCAAAGGTATACAAAGGTATACTACTGATAAATATATTCTGTGCCTGCATTGGAATTTGACTGCTCAGAAAATAAAGTCACTTTAATTGGATATCTTCATATTTGATACTTTGGGAGAAAAGAAAAGAATGGAAATATAGAAATAGGAATAATTACCTGATGTATATGTGCAGATCCAAGTGTAATTCTGTTTGTGTATGTTTCAGCCTGATTATCTAGGTGTATATTTAAATATAGGTATCTAAATATGTTTATAATACTATAGATTATTCAGAAAAAGCTCTATTTTATTTTCATTTTTATGTGTATGTTAGTTGCATTTTGTTTTAATCTATGTCTAAATTACCAGCATAACTGAATGATTGGTGGTGTAGTACAGTGGTTAGAAGCTTAGATTCTTCAGATTAAGAGTTTAGACTCTGTAGCTAGATTACCTGGGCTTCAACTCCTGGCTTTACTCCTTACTAGCAATATGCCATTAGGCAAGTTACTTAACCCTTCTGCACCTCAGACTCTTCATCTATAAAATGGGGATAATAACAGCTGCTAATTTATAGATTATTATGAAGATAAATGTGATAATACGTAGAAAACACTTTGAGCAGTGTCTGGCTCATAGCAAGTGCTAATGTTTTATACTATATAATTGCCTAAGTGTGCAATAAAAAGTTAAAGAGATGGCACTTAAGTAAAACAAACACAAAGTTATTGTAAATCCAAGGTCTCTTATGTAAAAGTTATCTAAAGATACACAAACAGATGTATTCATTGAACACATATTTAAGGGTCCATATACAGGACTCTTACCTCTGGTAGAAGATAAGCACCATATACCAAAAAAGAAAAGGAAGACAGGCATCTTATTAAAATTTTAAAAAGATACAAGTTTCTGGAGGAAAGTACAAATGTAGTTTTATTTCTAGTTCAAAATATAGGGTAAAAGAAGACACTATAGCAAATATTAAATATCTTAGCAATTCAGAGAGAAATTAAGAATAGACAAGGATTACATTCTAAATACAGAGTCCTGTAGAAGGAAAAAAATATTTAAATATGTCAGTATTATATAACCTGTTTCCCACCACAGATTTATGGTCATACAGAGAAAGATTTAAATCTAAAGACCCACGTGGCCTTTATAGTTCTTTAGTTTTTAGTTTAAGACATGTTGAGAAGGGGCGCCTGGATGGCTCAGTCATTAAGCGTCTGCCTTGGGCTCGGGTCATGATCCCAGGGTCCTGGGATTGAGCCCCGCATCGGGCTCCCTGCCCAGCGGGGAGCCTGCTTCTCCTTCTCCCACTCCCCCTGCTTGTGTTCCCTCTCTCGCTGTGTCTCTCTCTGTCAAATAAATAAATAAAATCTTAAAAAAAAATAAGACATGTTGAGAAAATATGCCTTCTTGTGAATTTCCAAGAATGTGTCTTATGGAAATACAGTGACAAATTTCATAAGAAATGTTTATGCACAACCAACTTGTTGAAAGTGTTATTTATGAATAAATTCAAAACCTCAAAATAGCCACATACTGATAGAGTTATTCTGTCAGTTGACCCAATTTATTTTAGGAATCTATATACATTGATGAATCCATAACAAGGCACTTTGTGTTAAATATACATGACCAAAGATAACAGAAACTACAGGGGTAAATGAGAGTGTGTGATCTTAATGTGGGAGGGTAGAAGTGTATGAATAAAGAAAAAAAAGTCTTAGCTATAAAAGACACATTGGGTCCCATGAGTTCAATGTACCACAGTGGAAAGCCCCTTCAATTCCACTGGACTCATAATCCTTTATCTGGGTAAAAGGTTATTGAAAATTAAAAGTAATTCATAAGTACTGATAATTATTAGCAATGTTTTATTGAGGTTACTTGCATAGAGTATGGATTAATTTTACCTTAAAAATGACTGCTTCCCATTATCAAAACTGTTGGCAAACCTATGAAAAGAAAGATCAGCATAATGTCTCTGTATGATTTAGAACTCTATTCGGCACTCACACCTCATTCAAACTGGCTTAAGAGAAACAAAACAAAACAAAATAGTTGGGGATAAAGGGATTTGTTAGGTCATGTAATTGGAAAGTCCAGGGATATCTTGGATTCAGGCATAGCTCGAGCCAAGTGATCAAATGATCTCACCAGGATTCAGGCATAGCTCGAGCCAAGTGATCAAATGATCTCTCCAGATCTTCCTTTGTGTTGGTTTCATTGTCATTCAGTTTCCTCAGTGTTGAGGCAAAGATGGCCACCAGAAACACTAAGATTATATTCTACCAGTTTGGTAATCCATAGTTGAAAGAACGTATCTTGCTTCTAGTAGTTTGGGCAAAACACAATTCCACTGGCCAAATTTTGTCCATAAGTTTAAAGTCAAGGGGCAGGCCAGATCACATGGGCAAAAAATGGCAGAGAGGTCATTGCCCAAAACAACTGTAGGCTATTGACAGAAAAAGGTGGCGTAGTAACTCGGCAGGCAAATATCCTCCAAACTGTCCATTTCTTTATTTGTCATTTCGATAATACTAATTATGCACCAAATCATTTATTAACAGCTTCTATACTCTAAGCACTACCCACGGTGCTGATGACAGAAAGCTGAGAAAACATGACCTTTGCTCTCATGGACCTAAAAATCTATTATACATTTTTGAAAATTAGTTAAAGTATTTCATATGATATAGTTTGGATTAAAATCATAGTGAAATGGACATAATGAATATTTTAGATTTTATTCACTTCTTGAAATTTCCTCTAATTTTTATTTTCTTTGCTGGCCTTCAAAGTTAAATGTTTGGAGAGCATGTTGTTTTTTTCTATGATACATGGAATCTTACTGTCAATTATTTATCTTACATATTAAAAATAATGTTATTAAGTTGATTTTTATGGGTAAGAATAGATGCTCACTACCTAAACTTTGTTAAGATAGAAAATTAGGGGGGAAAACTTCACCCATGATCTAAATGTAATCTTCCAGTGTATATCTTCTAGTCTAGTTTCTGTTTATAGAATTTTAAACAGGGGCGCCTGGGTGGCTCAGTTGATTAAGCGACTGCCTTCAGCTCAGGTCATGATCCTGGAGTCCCTGGATCGAGTCCCGCATCAGGCTCCCTGCTCGGCGGGGAGTCTGCTTCTCCCCCTGACCCTCCCCCCTCTCATGTGCTTGCTCTCTCTCATTCTCTCTCTCTCAAAAAAAAAAAAATCTAGAATTTTAAACAGTTATACTGTGCTACAAATTTACATTTTGTAGCATACATATTCCCTTTAAAAATTTTTATAAAACAAACATTTGTCCCAGATCATGGCAAGCCCTATATAGATATATCAATAACTATATTAAAATCCTTCAAATAAAGGCATTACAATTGATTTAACCACTCCCTAAGATTGAGTACTTAAGTTTTTCCAAATTTTTTATTAATATAAAAACCATCTCGAAAGCTAAAGCCTTTTCTGGATTTAGGATCATTTCTTGAGATAGAGTCCTACACATAGACGTTCTAGGTCAAAAGATATGAGATTTAATGGCTCTTGGTATATAAAACCAACTTATATCCCAAAAACGGAGTACTGATGTACATTCTCACTGACAATGAAAACAAACAGTAAGGATCCTAGCTAGGATGGAATAATAACATTTCCTTAAAAATCCTATTTTGATGGGGCGCCTGGGAGGCTCAGTCGACTGTTAAGCGTCTGCCTTTGGCTCAGGTCATGATCCCAGGGTCCTGGAATCGAGCCCCACATCGGGCTCCCTGCTTGGCGGGAAGCCTGCTTCTCCCTCTCCCACTCCCCCTGCTTGTGTTCCTGCTCTCGCTATCTTTCTGTGAAATAAATAAATAAAATCTTTTAAAAAATTTTTTTTAAAAATCCTATTTTGATGAGTAAGACGTTATCATTTTAATCTGAATTATTTGTCTGATCATGATGTCAAGTCCTTTTCACAACTGCTAAGCCACTGCATTTTTTCCATGATATACATGCTCTTTGAATATGTTGGCATAAATCAGCAATTATAAGGAAACTGGCACATTTGAAGTAAACCAAACAAGTTAATGATTGAAACTCTCTTCAATGGAGCTGCTTCTTTGAAGTAAGGAGATCGTTACATTTTTAGTTTCTAACCTTTTATATATTTGTGATTGAATTTGATGACAGTACAAAAGTATTTTTGCCTTATAAGTCCTTTGAAACACTAATATTCCCTGAGAAACTATTGGTATTTTCTAAAGTAACAACCACAAAACTCATCTAGAGCTTTATAAGTTGATTTGTTGGCTGGATTGCAATGTAAGTGTTGTCACTTTTATAGGAAATGTGATACCGACTCAAAGGAACCATTTCTAATTTATTTGTTATTAAACTGAAAATAAAACCCATTCCCAGGGGGCTCCTGAGTGGCTCAGCCGTTAAGCGTCTGCCTTGGGCTCAGGTCATGATCCCAGGGTCCTGGGATCGAGCCCCACATCGGGCTCCCTGCTCAGGGGGAAGCCTGCTTCTCCCTCTCCCACTCCCCTTGCTTGTGTTCCCTCTCTTGCTGTGTCTCTCTCTGTCAAATAAATAAATAAAATCTTAAAAAAAAAAAAATTCCCCAAGATTCCTGCAGCTTGTTTTGGATATAACAACAACAACAAAAATGCCTATTGAGCAGATTCTGTATCCTGTTTCATGAAAAGCCCCTAAGAATTGGTTCTTACCTAAGGTTAATTGAACAGACTGTCATCTCAATGGTCCTCTGCTGCTTCATGGGTCTAAGGTGAAGGTGAGGAATTAGACTGCTGGTCTTTATATGGGTTGCTATGAAACCTGCTATTTCTTACATTCCAGAAGATAATTAGAAAGATGAGAATGGGAAACAGAAAGTACTCTGCGTGATCAAACAAAACACAATCTCTTGTGTGGATAGAGAAACATTTGGTAAATCATGCTGTCTTTTGGGAAAAGTTTCCCTATGTGAATTTGAACTAGAATGTTTCTGAGACTTTCTGCCCTTACTTTGAAGATGTGCGTGCATGCGTGCGTTGTGTTTCTCTAAAACAGGTTGAGGGCTCAGGTACAGTGGAAACGCTCGGTGCTACCTCAACTTAGCTGAGTCTGTTAGGCTGAGTATCTTGCTATTTTACCACTATTCTGAAAGGATAGCACAATTATGGTATGTTTTGCTGAAGCCCTGGTGGTGTTATTTTACACCAAATAATTTGACTTCTAGAGAATGTGCTGATTGATGCACCACTATGTCCTGTGGGCTATTCTGGTCTGGTGAGGACGGTGGATATTGATCTTAATGAGAGGGGGGTAAAGAGATTCATACCATGAGCAACTGAAAACAGGAGATTGGGCCAGTCCAGGAAGTGGAATCAGTGCATAACTTCTGGTGATTTTCTTTTTTTCTTTCCTTTTTCTTCTTCTGCCTGGGATTGAGAGGAATAGTCATGTTGTGAATGGTTTTAATTTTTTCTGATGTAAGATGTTTTTATATTTATAATTTAAATCTTTAAATTCATATAGTATATCATACATTATATATTATATATGGAGAGGGGAAGAGAGAAAGAGAACCTAAGTCTAGGAAGAGAATCCTAGGAGGAATCAGGTCACAGAGGAGAAGCAGGCTGCAACTTACATTGGTCCATGTGATAGCCTGACAAATCCCCTATTTACATATTATACTAGAAAATAGATACTAGAAAATGAATATAGTGTGATGGAATGGTTGAGTTGTACTACCTAAAAAATGGAATGTAAAGCATTCTATAATTCTAGTCTTTTTAAAATGAAATAATTGCATACATCTCAATGTATCAAAACAAAACCACAACATCTAGGATTTTTAAATTCAGTGGCACAAACTTAAAGACAGTAGTAATAGTAAAAAAAAAAATTAAAGAAAATATAAATTTTAAAATAAGATGTTTGACAAAACTATTAAAAATGAATTAGAGTTGGAAAGACCAGGAGTAAAGAAAAAGAGATAAGACATGAGAAAAGAGAGAAGAGGAGAGAATGATTGATTTAACTGGCTGTATTGAGTGACTATTATGTACCACACACTAGATCAGGATTTGCTCAAAGAGAAGTGCAAGGTGACATGGCTACAATAAGCTCACTATCTGATGGGGCACAAAGGAGTCATAATTAACCCACCTAGAGCAGAAGGGGCAGGGAGATCTTTCCGGAAACATGGCATTTGAAATGAGTCTTGAAGGACATGTAGGAATTTATTAATAGAAAAGGAAAGAGAGAACAGTATTCCATATCAACAGGACAATTAACAATGACACAAGGAGAGAGCGCTCAAGATTTGCAACATGATCAAAACAATCTGCATGGCTAAAACAAAAGAAAGCATAATAAAACAGATGTTCCTTTCAGAGCTGATTAAGGAAAAATATTATAAATCAACTTGGAATAATTCCTTTGAGCTGTGCACCTTATATGTGTCCTGACCTACCTGAGAAAGTCTGATAGATGGGGCGCCTGGGTGGCTCAGTCGTTAAGCGTCTCTCTGCCTTCGGCTCAGTTCATGATCCCGGGGTCCCGGGATGGAGTCCCACATCAGGTTCCCTGCTCAGTGGGCAGCCTGCTTCTCCCTCTCCCACTCCCCCTGCTGGTGTTCCCTCTCTCGCTGTGTCTCTGTCAAATAAATAAATAAAATCTTAAAAAAAAAGGAAAGTCTGATAGAAGGGAAAAGTGCCTTCGCCAAGAAGGACGGAAGACTTTGTTCAATTGATTTTCTAGGTCCCTGATGCTAAAGACTATGAAGAATGGAGCTCCTAACGTTATTATTCAGATTTTACTCTTTTTATCTTCATATTTTATAATGTAAGCTAAGTATCTTCTTTAAAGTATTAGAATATCATATGAGTTTATAAAACCCTTAGAACCCTTTGTATGCATTAGTTCACTTACTCCTTCATTTCCAGCTGAGAAAACTAAGAGAAAAAGAATGTGCCCAAGGTTACACCATTGATCTTGGATACAGTCAGATCTAGGTCTATTGCCTGTAAGTCCATATATCTGGCTTACTGATTTGAGCAGTAAATTAGTGAAAAATAGAAAAATCAGGCAAAAAGATAAGGTTTTTTTTTTCACAATTACAATTTCTAGAATTGGATGTTAGGTGTTTTATGATCTCAGCATATCATTCAGATTTTAAATTCTGTAAACCTTTTAGTGAATTTCAGTGAAAAGAAATGGCAAATATTGGGAAAATCCTTAATATTATTAGGTGTATCATAAAACAAATAGACAAATTATAGAATGGAAAGAAATCTTTGCTTGGACAACTACATTTCTATTTTCATTAATAAAGTATATAAGAACTTTTACCTTACAGATTTAGTGTAGAATATATAAATAGTTACAGATGGAGAAAGAGACAGTAGTAGTCCATGAATACTTTTAGACTAACCTACATTAAAAATACACTTCTATATTTTAGATTTATGTTATTTGTGGTTTCCTTAGTGTAAATGGATTAAGAGTAACATTAAACAAAAGAAACTACACCCTTTAAAGTACACTCCTTCTAAGAATTAGCCTCAATTAGCCACTGGGCTCAAATTATTATTGCATTATAAATGCTTCTGCAATCAATTGGTAACAGACGATTCCCTTGCCATGGAATAATTCAGGAAAAGTCAGTCTAGAAAATGTAGAGTTTGGGAACTCCCAGATTCCATTCATAGAGTTTGGATTCAGACTCAATATTTTAGCAGGTTCTCAGATAGTATAAGTCTAGAATAAGTCCACTATTTATTAAGTATCTGTTTTGTGGCTAATAGGGAAGAACAATTATGCCCTAAAAATGCTTACAATGTTGCTAAGCAGACAAAATGTATATTTATCAAAGAGAAAATGGAACAACAAATATATAATCACATGCTAAGTATTGGTACAGAACTGAAGCGTTCCCAGCATTTAGAAGAAGGGCATTCAGTGAAAAATAGGATAATCAGAAAACCAAACTATCAGCACATACTAGTTACCTAAATTAGTTAGCCTAGTAAGGTGACCTTTCAAGAATACAAGCATAGCATAAGACGAGGGTCCTGAGCTCAGACAAACTAAAAGTACATTAAAACGAGGAGAGGCAAATTAATGGTGTCTTGCTAACTATAAATGAAACTGAGGTTCAGAGGGAGATGAGTATATCCCATAAATGGAGACATGAAAGGTAGATAGGGATTCAATAAGTAGAAAGAGGATGGAGAACACCTGAAAAGAGAGAGGTGCAGGAGAACTGATCAAAATGGAGTAGAAAAGGGGCACCTGGATGGCTCAGTTGGTTAAGCGACTCAGGTCATGATCCCGGGGGTCCTGGGATCGAGCCCCGCCATCAGGCTCCCTGCTTGGCTGGAAGTCTGCTTCTCCCTCTCCCACTCCCCCTACTTGTGTTCCCCCTCACGTTGTCTCTCTCTGCCAATTAAATCAATAAATAAAATCTTTAAAAAAAAATGGATTAGAAGGGAAAGCTAGGGGCGCCTGGGTGGCTCAGTCGGTTAAGTGTCTGCCTTTGGCTCAGGTCATGATCCCAAGGTCCGGGGATCAAGTCCCATGTTGGGCTCTCTGCTCTGCGGGGAGCCTCCTTCTCCCTCTCCCTGTGCCTGCCATTCTGCCTACTTGTGCTCCCTCTCTCTTTCTCTCTGTCAAATAAATAAATAAAATCTTAAAAAAAAAAAAAAAAGAAGGAAAAGCTAATCCAAGTAGGACCAACTTTCCAACTTTATGAACCAATACTCATCATGCCCCTCCTATCCCCCTTGGTGCTTTCCTAGGTTTTCAGCAGGCAGGCATGGCCTCTACTCCCAGTGGAATAAGAGAAACAGAGAAAAATGTTACAACAGACCATGATGAAATACAGCTATGAACAGATGCCATGAGTACAGAGAAGAAAGTCATTCAGCATGGCAGATAAGGAAGGGAAGGTTACTCGATTTGGTATGTTGCAAGGGAGGAGTCACTTTTTAGTGGCTCTTAAAAGAATAGGAGCTATCCAGAAAGAAGGGTCCAGAGGAAAGACAATCTCCAGAAAACTGTATAATCAAAACCAAAAAAGCATGAAAAAACCATGCTTATTCAGGAAATGATCAGAAACTCCTAGCCAGAGACAAAATCTCAAGTGGTATCTTACAAAGAATGGTTAAGGAAATGGGGAATTTTCATCCTACAAAAGAGGACAGTGGTGATAGTATATAATATTTGTTTTCAATGATCACAGAGGGGAAATTTTACGCTTGGTTTTTCTGTTCTTGTTTTTATGCTTTAGAACAGTTTCAGATTTACAGTAAAATTGCAAAGAGAGTACAGAGAGTTCTCATATACTTTTCACTTATTTTCCCGTTATTAATATGATATTAATAATTATCAATTTCATTAGTTATTAATATCATTACTATGGTACATTTGTTACTATCAATGAACCAAGACTGATACGTTATTATTTTTTTAAGATGTATTTCTTTTAGAGGGGGAGAGAGTGCAAGGCAGACGGGCAGAGGGAGAGAATCTTCAAGCAGGTTCCCACTGAGTGCGGAGCCCAACGCCAGGCTCGATCTCACAACCCTAGCTGAAACCAAGAGTTGAATGCTCAACGGACTGAACCACCCAGGCGCCCCACGATTGATACATTATTATAAACTAAAGTTTATACTTCATTCAGATTTCCTTAGTTTTAACCTAATGTGTATTTTCTCTTCCAGTATCCCATCAAGGATAACACATTACATCTGGTCATTATGTTTTAAGTCCCTCTTGACTATAACAGTCTCTCAGACTGTCCTTGTTTTTGATGACCTTGACTGTTGTAAGGAAGCTGGCATTGCATGCCCTGTTTGGATTTGTCTGATGTTTTTCTCATGATTAGATTGGGGTAAAGTGCCATTTTCATTACATCCTATCAAGGGTACATACTAGCCACATGACTTATCTTATAATAAATTTGAAACATGCTAAGAAGTAGAAAATACTCTAAAGCAGGTAATTAAAAAGCAAGATTTAAATACATTATTTCCAGTGACTCTGGATCAGAGAGAATGAAGTTATTTACCCAAATTCACATGGGCAAAAAGTAGCCAGACCAAGACTCAGACCCAATTGTTCTGATTTTAAATTACATGTTTCTTCTTTTAATTCATCAGGTTATAATGGATATCAAGTGAACAAATGCCAGTAAAGTTCCTGCCAGGGGTGTGCTAAAGCTGTGTGTCCAGGTTCTCTAGGGCCAACAGTATATATGTCTTCTCACATCTGCACTAGGACACATCATGTTGGTAGCTTGCAATCAGCTATGGTGTCTATATACACACGGCAGTCATCTCGTGTTCTAAGTCAGAGGGGTTTTCTTTTTAATTTAATTTTTTTTTCTGGAGAGTTCATTTGTACGTTTTGTTTTGTTTTTAGACCTGGACAATCTCATTCTATTTCTAATTGTAAATTTAAAAAAAAAAGAAAAAGAAAAAGAAAAGACAATATATCAATACATTTCATTTTCTCAAAGAGGAATTAAAGCAAAATAAAAATATTAAGCCTGATTTAAAAATCTAACTGCAGAGAGTTTGAAGATCTAAGTGAAAAATATCCATAGGTAAAAAGGAAAGAATATAATGAAGAAGATAAAGGAAGAAAGGAAGGAAAGAAGGACGAAAGAAAGAAAACCTCATTTATTACTGTCTCAAAATGTATTTTTTCTTCTTATTGTTGATAATGATGCTGTTTTATTCATTTTTGTTTGTTTTGTTTGTTTGTTAAATGTGGAAATCCTCCTGTGTCTGGAGCAAAAACTTGGTATTTACTGAATACAAGTTGCAAAGAGATCTTTCTAGGTGAAATATGTATTTCTAGAACCCCATGCTGATTTGAGAAGTACAAATGTACATAGCAGATACTGTAAATTAAAATGTTGTATATAATATTTGAACTATGAAAATAGAGGAGTTCTTCCATCCCTACTCCACCCACTTGGACTTGGGAGTTGCAATCTCATCCCTGGTTGAAAGATACCTGTCTAACAAAGCAGCTTTGTAGACAGTCTTACTGGGCAGAGCCACTTGGAAAGACTGGTCAGCAGAATGGGACTCCCTTCCCACCCCCAATTAGTGGTATTATCTCTAAAATGAGGATGAGCATAAGGTGTTCTGGTGTAGAAGATTTGAAAATTGAAGGAAAATGTGCTTGATTATATGCATCCTAGACCCAGTGTTGTCAGACTCTAAGAACGTCAATTAAGAATCTCTAATTTGTTTGGATAGAACATGATGATTCAGAACTGGTAAGGAAAGAAGGCTCTGATTGTAGAGAAAGAAATGCTCCCCAAAGAAAAATATCACTTAGAAAAGTGTTTTTGGTGTTCAGAGTGATTATATATACACAAATATTTTACCACTATTTAGTGTGTTTTTATATATTGTGTGCATGTGTGAATGTGTATGTATAAAATAAATATTGCAAATTGGTTCTTGAATGCTCTGAAAGGCGTTGATGGATAGCTAAACCAAATACACATACACAAACACATACACACACAGAAAGAAGTAGAATATTTTGAAAGGAAATTTTTTTTCAATGAGAGGCTGTAGTTAAGATGAGTTTGAGGAAATTTTGTCATAAAGCAAAAAACAGACCAGTCTAGCTTGTTTTGCATTTTTATTGGACATCTCCAGTGTTTCTCAAACTTGGCTAGTAATCAGGAGCAGTTAGGGTGCTTATTAAGGTGCAGATTCCCTTGGTCCACCTCAGACTTACGGCATCAGGTTCTTGAGGGAGTGGCCTAGGAATCTGTATTTTTAACAAGTGCCTCAGGTGATTTGGATGAGTAGCCAGGATAAGAAACACAGCCCAGATCAGGGATTTCCAACTTTGGCTATATATATATATATATATATATATATATATATATATATATATATATATATATATATCAGTATATATATACACACACTGATGTCTGGGCACCACCTCAGACCAATTAAATCAGAACCTTTGGGATTGGAGCTCAGGCACATTCTTTTTTTTTTTTTTTTCTTTTTTTTCTTTTTTTTTTATTCTTATGTTAATCCCCATACATTACATCATTAGTTCTAGATGAAGTGTTCCATGATTCATTGTTTGTGCATAACACCCAGTGCTCCATGCAGAACGTGCCCTCCTCAATACCCACCACCAGGCTAACCCATCCTCCCACCTCCCTCCCCTCTAGAAACCTCAGTTTGTTTTTCAGAGTCATCGTCTCTCATGGCTCGTCTACCCCTCCGATTTCCCCCTCTTCATTTTTCCCTTCCTACTACCTTTTTTTTTCTTTATACATATTTATTTATTTATTTATTTATTTATTTATTTATTTATTTATTCTTATGTTAATCCCCATACATTACATCATTAGTTCTAGATGTAGTGTTCCATGATTCATTGTTTGTGCATAACACCCAGTGCTCCATGCAGAACGTGCCCCCCTCAATACCCACCACCAGGCTAACCCATCCTCCCACCCCCCTCCCCTCTAGACCTCAGTTTGTTTTTCAGAGTCCATCGTATCTCATGGTTCATCTACCCCTCCGATTTCCCCCGCTTCATTCTTCCCCTCCCGCTACCTTCTTTTTCTTCTTTTTTTTTTCTTAACATATATTGCATTATTTGTTTCTTGGTACAGATCTGAGATGCAACAGTCTTGCACAATTCACAGTGCTTACCAGAGCACACACCCTCCCCAGTGTCCATCACGCAGCCACCCCATCCCTCCCACCCCACCCCCCACTCCAGCAACCCTCAGCTTGTGTCCTGCGATTAAGGATTTCAGGCACATTCTCAAAACAAAACAAAACAAGCAAACAAAACACCGCAAAACTTCCTGGTGGTTTTGACGTGCTACCAAGAGTGAGAATCACTGGCCTCACCTTAATAGGAAGCTGACAGACTACTGCTCTAAAACAGCAATCAATGAAATCCTAACGAGAAAATACCTGTTGTCACATCTGTGGATACTACAGACAGTTAGGGGAAAAGTAGCAAATTTGGGGCATTTCTAGATGTTCCGATGACCGCAGAGGTGAACCTCTTCCTCTTGTCCTTTCATGTATGCATTTTTGGACAGAGAATTGGCAGGAAGGGAGGAAATAAAGTGGGAGAACCCCCAGCATAATCTGATAATAAATGAAATGAAATGAAATAAGGTAAAATAAAATAAAATAAAATCTCTAAGGACAATCTCACCCACTCCCCTTAGCAATTTAAACTTGAGCCTATCCTATTTATACAGATGTCTACTTGTTGAAGAACCTCTTTTTATTTTCATTATTCAGTCTTGTAGTGAAAGTACACTCCTTTAATTTTAATAAATTCCAATAAATGTCTAAATGAATAAAAGGATATAATCAAGTGCCCAAGGAAGTTGCTCCCATCTTCACAATTTGAAAATTCATCGAAGGGCAACAAACTGGGCAGTTAGGACATGGCTAGGATTAATGTTATTGGAGAAAACCTTATCTTTTTAAAAAGATTTTTTTTTTTTTCAGTTCAGAGTGTGAATATCATTGTCACTTATGCAATAAAATATAGAATTAATTATCAAGTACAACTTACAAAGCTGGCATATTTACCTATAAATAGATTTTTTGAACAGACAGAAATGTCCTACTTCACATTTACCAAATTAGAAGGATTTATTTTGCTTCTACATACTTTCTGGTATCTTCTAGAATATACAAGCTTTACAAAACAAGCTGTGGCATTTTTTAAGAGGCCTTATTTTTTAGAGAAGTTTTAGGTTCACAGCGATCCTGAGAAGAAAGTATAGAGATTTTTCATATACCCCCTGCCTCCCACATTACCAATATCCCCCGTAAGAGTGTTACGTTCATTACAAGTGAGGACACATTGACACACCATGATCACCCAAAGTCCGTAGTTTACATTAGAGTTGACTCCTAGTGGTGTACATTGTACAGATGTGGGCAAATGTACAAGGACATACATTTATCATTATGGTATCATACCGTGTAGGTTCGCTGCCCTGAAAATCCTCTGGGCTCTGCCTATTCATCCCCTTTCCCTCCTAACTCCTGACAACCACTGATCTCTTTATTGCCTCCATAGTTTTGCCTTTTGCAGAGTGTCATTAGAATTGAAATTATACTGTATGCAGCCTCTTCAAATTGGCTTCTTTCACTTAGTAGTATAAATTCACATTTCTGCCATGTCTTTTCATGGCTTGATTGCTCATTTATTTTCAGGGCTAAATAATATTCCATTGTTTGGATGTATCATGGTTTATCTATTCACCTACTGAAGGACAGCTTGGTCGCTTCCAAATTTTGGCAATTATTAATTATAACTATATATAAAATTAATTATAATTAATAAAGCTGATATAAACAGCTGTGTACAGGTTTTTGTGTGGACCTAAGTTTTCAGTTCCCTTGATGGATTATATAACAGATGTAGATTTAGTTTTGTAAGAAACTGCCAGTCTGTCTTCAACAGGGCTGTACCATTTTGCATTCCCCCAAGTAATGAATGGGAGTTCCTATTGCTCCGCACTCTCACCAGCATTTGGTGATGTCAGTGTTCTGGATTTTGGTCATTCTAATAGGTGTGTAATGATATCTCATTGTTATTTTAGTTTGCATCTCCCCAGTGGCATTTGATGTGGAGCATCTTTTCATATGCTTATTTGCCATCTATGGATCTTCTTTGGTGAGATCTCTTAAGTTCTTTGGCCCATTTTTTAGTTGGCTTCTTTTTCTTACTGTTGAATTTTAAGAGTATTTTGCATATTTTGGATAACAGTCCTTTGTCAGATATATCACTTGCAAATATTTTCTCCCCAGGGTGTAATGTTTGTGTGTATGTGCATGTGTGCTTATGTGTGTGCTTGTGACACATTGCCAAGTTATAGGTAAGGGTATGCATTTCTGTATATTTATTTCATTTACTATAATATTGTAGGTAATTCCAAGTTTATGTTTGTATTAGCTTACTAGAGCTACCATAACAAAATACCACAAACTGGGTGATTTAAACAATAGATATTTATTACCTCAGAGTTCACAAGATGTTAACAGGGTTGGTTACTTCTAAGAGAAGGATCCGTTCCAGTCCTTTCTCATTTACTTATAGATTGCTGTCTTTTCCTTACATTTCCTTACATGTCTCCTTACATTGTCTTCTGTCTACATGTGTCTCTGTGTCTAAATTTTGCCTTCTTAGAAATACAAGTCATATTGGATTAGTGTTCACTTTCATGACTTCATCTTAACTAATAAATCTGTTTCCAAATAAGGTCACATTCTGAGGTACTGAGGGTTAGGACTTTAACATATGAATTTGGGGGGCCCACAATTCCACCCATAACAATGTTGAAGTCATTTATCCAATTTTCTTGATCCAATCAAAACAAAACAAAACAAAACAAAATCAGTTATGGCCCGTGTATTTTCATGCACTGTTAGTTACATATAACTCCTATTTAAGTCCACGTATCTGCTTAGACATAACTTTGTAGGCAAAACTTTCCTGGTTCTATTATCCCCATCCAGATTGGTGTTAGCTACTCTTCTGATATGAGGCCTCTTCACTCTAGTAGGTCACCTCCAGTGGACTTGTAAGTTTTCATTCCTGGATGATAAATTCTTTATGTTCAGGACCGTGTATTCCCAGTGACTGGAATTATGCCTCCCACATAGGGGGAAGCAAGTAAGTATTTGTTGAATGAAAAAGAACAAGATTAAGTATTGAGAAATAACTTTGTCTACACAGGACCACACACTTCAGAAATCATTCTTGTCTTGGCTTAGCTGTGTCCTGTCCCTCTGTCTGGAGTGCCTCTTCACCACCTAGCCTGTGGCTCCTCATTCTCATCTACTATGAATCAGCTTAAGTCATCTCAGAGAGTTTGTCCTGGGTACCCAGTGTAAAATAGATACCTTGGTCCTCACTATTTTCTCTGCCAACTCCTTCTTTGTTTTCCTCTTAGAAGTTACCACAACCTAACACTGTATTTTACTTATTTTGTTTTTGTTTTTGTTTTTTGTCTCTTTGTCTATCTTCCCCATTAGAATGTGTCCTCCCTTAGGACAGGGTCTCATCAGTCTTGTTCATCATTGTATCCCCATAATCTGGCACAGTGCCCAGCACACAGATTTTGTCCCCTTTTGCTGCTGCTGTACTTTCACTGGGAAAAAAAAAAATGAATGCATTTTTTTTTCTTTAAGGAAAAATCGACAGATTTATGTATTCTGAGCTTAAAACTCCTTTCCAAGAATCGGTTACAGAGGTTTTTGTTTTGGTTTGTTTTGTTTTCCAAGCAGAAAAAGAGAGGGATAAAGATAAAGAGAAGAAAGAGGAGAAAGAGGAAGAAGAGGAAACATTGCCAGTCTCTTGGAATAATGCTCCCACCCAAACAGACGTGGGTTTAAATGCTGGTTCTACCTCTTACACTTACATACTTTGAGTAAGTTAAAAAACAAACAAACAAAAATCACAACTTCTCTGCAAATCAGTTACTTAATCTGTGAAATTTCATATTTAGTTTCATAATTAAATATGAAAATGCTTTTTTTTCAGAGTAGGTACATTTTGTGAACCTGAAAATATTTGAAATTGAATTTCCATTGACTTCACACAAGGTAGGCAATTTGTTAGGGTGTAATATTCTTGGGTCACAACTTTATTTTTCCTTAAACTTATTTTATTTTCTGTTAATTTTTACATTTTTGCACACTGTTTCAGGATTTTTTTTCTTGGTCCTGAAATGGAAATATTTTGCAAATATATCTCTAGGTGTGTGTCTCTTTGAATTTATTTTACTTGGAATAGATGTAGCTCCATCCATCTTTATCCATTGTAACTTCTGTGGCTGTGCTCTTTTTCCCTTTCTAAATTTAATATTTTAACAACAAAGTATGTGAATCTCAAATACATTGCTCAAAAAATATCACCGTTTGTTGCCTTATTCCTCCCAAATCCCAATTCTCACTGTTAAAAGCAAGTACATTCAATTTTTAAGCTACTTGTTCTGTCATTTGCCACCACTTTGCTAAATACCATGTTTGTACATAAACTTATTTCCCAAATTTAGACCATTGACTTTCTACAATGGAAAATATGTGTTTATCTCTCTTACATCCCCCATCCACAATTCTCAACCTCTCACCCAAATTCCTTCATAAATTTAGATTAAATCAGTGTCCAGTTTCTACCTTATTATGATTGTTGATTAATTTAGACATATCTAGCAGTTGCTCAGTTCCATTTATATTTTGTAGGAATTCTTCCTGAAAATTTCTGTCCTCCTGCCCCAAGCTGGCCTTGTGGAGCTCTAGGCCTTCAGTACAGCTGATTTCCTGAGACTGCTTATCAGTATCATAACAGAAACTTCCTTTGTCAGTTTTGTCTCTTTTGTATGTTTTTGTTTTTTGGGTTTTTTTTTTCTATAATTTTTGATGCTCCAGTAGCAATGAGAACACCCAGTGCTCAGATCTTGGTTTCTAAGTCTCCAGTTAAGAGCCACCTGGGTGGTTCAGTGGGTTAAGCATCCGACTCTTGATTTCTGGTCACGATCTTGAGCTCCTGGGATTGAGCTCCTTGTCGGGCTCTGCACTAAGCAAGGAGTCTGCTAGAAGATTCTTCTTCTCCCTCTGTCCCTCCCCTCCCCCTGCTCGCTCCCTCTCTCTCTTTCTCCCAAATAAATAAATAAATCTTAAATAAATAAATCTCCAAATAAAAAATCTGGAAATCCTTTAAAACAGATTGATTGCAGGTTTGAGGCAGAAAAATACCAGATGAACCTAGCACATCTCATAATGTCAGAAAGTGAGGAAATGCTCAAAAAAGAAAGGGATGGTGGCATGTCAAAAGGACACAGAAGCCAACCTAAAAGACTTCCCAATAGCTAAAGTTAGAATAACTTGAGCAACAAAATAATTACATATCACTGGACTATAACTGAAAGGATAAAATAAACATTACAAGCTCATACTGATGTAAATAACTAGCTAAATAAATAAATGGGGGTAAATAGACGATTCTTCTTACATATGAACTCTAATTAATAGATGTAGAGGGAAAGGAGATAGAAAATTACTTCTACAATGCTACAATAGAAATTGCCATTGTATGGCCTGGATAAACTCACTATAGCATCTTCTACACCTGAATCAGCTCACATCCCTGTACTGTCTCAGTAAGTAATGCATAAGCCAAAATTGTCCTTGACTCTTCCTTTTCCTCCTATTCTCTTCCCTTGCTGCTACTGCTTTACTTATGATCTCTCTTCTTTAGTTGGAACAACTGCAAGGTATTCCAATAGTCCAGTTGAGACAAAGAGACCATAAATCAAGTTTGAAGCTTATTGGCCAGGGCCAGCAGAAACCCAGGGGTCAAAGGTTAAGAGAGTAGATATAGTGATGAATTGCAGTATCTGAGCTGGATATATCATCATTATTATAATCACCATTAGAGTCATAACAGCTCCTGTTTATTGACTGGTTTCTATGTATCAGACACTGTTAAATGTTTTACATGCATTATCTCAAATCGCGCTCATAGCAAATCCAGAAAGCTGATACTGTTATTATGATGTTTTATAGATAAGAAAACTGAGGCCTAGAGAGTCCAAGTAACTTGCCCCAGGTCAAAGAACTAGCACTTCGTGGAGAAGAATTTGAACTTACTTGAAACCAGCAGGGCACTGTGAATGGGCAAAATGTAGGAATCAAAGATTAACAGTTGGAAAGCACATAAAATAATAGCAACAAAGTGAGAGGATTGAATTATAGGAGATTGGTTATGATCAGAGAATAGAATGTTTGGGTTTACCATTTTACTCCTCAGGTAGTTCTGGGTGACAAGTTTCAAGTTTTGTTATGGAAGTAATGCATCCACCTGGTGCCCATGTATGCATAATATGGAGCATAATCTTGAACAGTGAAGATGCAAGCTGAAAGATAACTAATTCTCCCTTTCCTTCTCTAGCCAGAAAGTTCTGGGAGACATTTCATAAGGCTCCCTCTGTATCGGTCACCTGTGCTGGCGAAAGACTCAGTAATGCACCTGTGTATTGTCTTTTCTTTCTCTCATGTTTCTCTCTCCTGCCTTCTACTCCTGCTCCTTGAGATGGTTTCCTAAATAAACAACCTGCACTCAAGTCTCTACCTTGCCTTAGGCTCTGCTTTGGAAAAACCCAGGCCAAAGCAATAGGAAGTGGCTTTAGAAGACAAACCTTCAGGATGAATGCTCCTTGCTAGAAGTGAGCAGCCTCTTTCAAGATCTACCCCTGCTCTTCTCATTGCTTTCAGGACTATAATCAAGTTTAGGTCTTGTGTTAGCCAGACTTCTCCAGAGAATCAGAATGAATAGAACCAATATGTATCCAATAAAATGTGTGTGTGTGTGTGTGTGTGTGTGTGTGTGTGTGTGAAGAGACAGCAAGATAGATTTATTTTAAGGAACTGGCTTATGCAATTGGGGGGTTGGGAGTAACAAGTTTGAAATCCATACAACAGACCAAGAGGCTGGGAACTCAAGTAAGAGTTGATATCTTGAATCCAAATTCTACAGATCAGTGGTCTAGATACTCAGACAGAGTTTTTATGTTGCAGTCTTGAGGAGAATTCTTCTATTTCAGGAAAACTCTGTCTTTGCTCTTAAGGCCTTCACTTGATTAGATGAGGCCCACCCATATTATGGAGGATAATGTTTTACTTAAAGTTTATTGACTAATCACATCTAAAAAAGTGCCTTCATAGAAACATCTAGACTGGCATTTGACCAAACAACTGACACCATAGTCTACCAAGTTCACACATAAGGTTAAGCATCACAAATCTCAACATAGCCTTATGGGGACATAAAATCTCTGCTCTGGAGAAAAATAGCTTATGCACCAAAGGAATTGAAAGTTCTGGTCCATATGGACTGGCATGAACTATGAGATCACACACGGAAGTTGGTATTGAACTACAAAAAGCAGGATATAAAACAGGATAAGGAAGAAGTTTTTGATATGAGAGCATTTTTCTTTGACTAAGGATATTTAATGCCCAACAAGCACCCTTGAATCTGATCCTAATATGCTGCTGAGAATGTTCCTTGAAATTTGGACATGGAAATGGTCTACAGTAAATGAAGTGGAGCAGCTGAAATTTGGTGGCCACAAGGTTTGTGAAGTGGGAATATTTTAATGAATTTATTACATGAGATGGTAGAACTCATCATCTGATTATGTTTCTTGAGAGGACCTAGAGGGTACTACTTAAACTAAGGAAATGAGGAATACACTTGTGCAGGGACACTGGCACTTTGAGGAAATTGATAGCAATCATCCTCTGTCGGGCTGGAGTTTATAGTAAACAACGATGCCACAACTTCCTATTGGTGATGGGGATAATGAGATTCTGGGATGGCAGAGGCCAGATGTAAGTGACATAGTTATTATAATGAACAGCAAGGCTGGAGTGGCAATTAAGGTCCTGGACCCAGTAATATCTGCGGTGATGGACAACAGTTTATGGTGTCCTAAGAGTAGAGATATATGACCAACCATCTGGGTACTGCTTTATCAAAAGGGGTTGAATGATGTAATGTATGGTGATTAACATAACATAATAAAAAAAAGGGGGGGTTGAGAAAAAGTTTAATAGCCCTCATAACAGAAGATTTATGGTTCTCTGTCCAGTTTCCAGATGTAAGTGAGCTTATAGATGCAGAATCCATGGTTCTCCCTGAGGAAGGCCCTGTAATGCAACTGTTTTTCCCTCATGTTCTGGGAATTATAAAACATACCAAGACATAAGATCTTGGTCTCACTTGTGAGAGCATGAAAACATTCATTAGGTGATAGATATTATATATTTGGAATTGGGTCCAAGTAGGCCAGAAGGCACAAGTAAATTATATTACCAGACGCCCAGATTCCTGTGGTACCTATTTCTTTTGTATTCATGTCTCTTCCCCAACTAACACATGTTATCTCACAGGGGCAATTATGGTTGATGGGTGAAGTAGGGAAAAACAAAACAGAAACTAAACCTATTCCTGGCTCTCAAATGGATCAACACAATGTGTTGAGGTTAATTGTAAGTGGACAGCTGCCATATTACAGCCCCACTCAAGGGTGGCCCTGATGGTGAAGGGAAATTCTCCTAATAGGTAAAACCAAGAACGGTATACTTTGCTTGTTTTCTCATGTTGTATGAAGGAAAAAGTGGCCTGAATTATAGCAATTCATAACTCGTGGGCAGTGATGAATGGATAGGCTGACTGGTCAAAGTCCTCAAAGAAATAAGAGTAAGAGATTGGGGAAATTCAGGATGAAGGGTAGTGGGGATGGTAGTGTTTGTGATAAAAATAGTGATTCTTAGATTCACCTGCTAATGTTAGTTCCATCTTATCTTCTGAATAGTAGCAATCTATTTGTAATAAATTCCCAGCCTTCCAGCTTTCTTCCCTCTTTCCTTATTGCCTTTAAGATTTCTCCATGGGGCATGGGGGGTGGAGAGGAGGGTGCCTGGGTGGCTCAGTCAGTTAACTGGTCATGATCTCAGGGTCCTGGGATGGACTGCCATGGGCTTCCTGCTCAGCAGGGAGTCTCCCTCTCCCTCTGCGTCTGCCCCTCCCCCCACTCATGCTCTCTCTCTCTCTCTCTCTCTCTTTCTCTCTCTCTCAAATAAATAGATAAAATCTTAAAAAAAAAAAAAAAAAGATTTCTCCATTGGGGAGACAGTGTTGTTTATGCAAACTTGGAGAGTTGAAGAGGACATACATTTCTGTGGGGTTGTGCTGTGTTCTGGAATGAGTTTCTGATCTAAGAAACATCCCTTGGATCCCCCTCTGAATATTTTCCAAACACAGAAGTTTCCAAAGCTTGTAAATATTTGCATGAATAGTTGATGTCTTTAAAATATTTGATATTCACAAGCTATGACTCTTGTTGTCTTATATTTATCAGTAAATGTTCGCAATTTTCTTCATATAGATTATACATGTATCTTATTCAGATCATTCCTAACTATATGATTTGATAGGACACGATATGATATTGTTGCTGCTAATAAGTATTTTTTTCCAGAAATCTACTGCATATGTTTATTAGGGTTATGTCCTGAGTCAGGGCCCCTAGGGAAGGGTGAGCAAGAGATGAAATCTGGCCATAGCCCACTCCCATCAGCTGTGTGCCCCGGCACGAAGCTGTGTGTGCTAGAAGAAAGAGCTTCTTTTTCTATTTCATGGAAAGTTACCTCCTAGTCTCCATGTCCTGTGTGTGTGTGTGTGTGTGTGAGAGAGAGAGAGAGACAGAGACAGAGACAGAGACAGAAAGGGAAGGAGGGAGGGGTTTTAATATGGTCATCTTTATATTTTAAAATATGTTGATTTTTACAGATTTCTTTACTTTTTAATCCACTTCAATAAACCATATTTCACATTATTTTTAAGTACTTTTTTCCACTGAAACCTGGCACACTTGCTCTGAACGAAGGTCCACCGGGACAGAAATACTAGTTGGTGCTGCTTAGTTTCTGGGCATCGGTACTTCGACTTGCCAAGACGTTGCGTGTATAGTTAAAAATACCTTAAGGGTTAAACTCAAAAACATATAAAGAAGGCAAAAGAATTTATAAGAATGACTCAGATGAGAGTCGACTAACTTAACCTATATTCTGTGATCAGAACTGTAGTCAGCTTACCATACATTTTCTGTAAAATAAATTATAAATATGTGTTTCACAAAGGTTCCTGGAAGCACCAATAAACAACCCTCTGTTAGTTGTTTACTAATTTCAAGCCCTGTAATGTGTTGATTAAAATGTTATGTGCAGGGACGTCTGGGTGGCTCAGTCGGTTAAGCATCTCCCTTCAGCTCAGATCATGATCCCAGGGTCCTGGGATGGAGTCCCGCATTGGCTCCTTGCCCTGCTGAGAGCCTGCTTCTCCCTCTGCCTGCCATTCCCCCTGCTTGTGCTCTTTCTCTCTCTCTCTCCTTCTGACAAATAAATAAATAAATATCTTTTTCTAAAAAAAATGTTATGTGCAAACAGCAACCATTTTTCTCTACTTTCTTCTAAACCCTTCAAATTTTCTTTTGCTATTATATCACACTTGTCAGCATCATGTTGAGTAAGAGTGAGATAAAGCATTTCTCTTTCATTTATTAATTCATTGGAAAAGCTGTGCATCACCGTGAGGTATTTTCTACTCTACGAAGACATGCTTTAAATGGAGCTGGCCTTCGACCACCTCATGCCACAGGGAGCCACAGAATCTGAGCTGTGAGCCAAGGTTCTGTCTCTGGCACTCCCAGAATTGATGTCTTAGCTGTCTTCTGTTACCACCAGCTCTCAGCGCCCAGCGGGGCTCTCCTGTTTACACCTGTTACTTAGGTTTTCACTCACAGGTCATCCCATTGAACTTTTGACTTTGCGGCTCTGGGGCAGAACCCAGCTCTCATCTCTCCATCTCTGAAGTCAATCAAAGCGTTACCGCGTCCCAGTTAGGAGGGCTTTGCTCTAGATCTGGCGGCATTTTTCACATCTTGGCTCTGCTGGTGACTAGCTGGGTGATCTTGGACAGGTGAATTAGCCTGTCTCTATCTCAGTTTTCTTGTCTGTTGTCCCTACCTGAGAGGTTCCTGTGAGGCATATTGGGGATTATGGGTCCGGTGCATAATTAGTGCATGGCGTGTAGTATTTGCTCAATATATAATAATATTTACTAAATTGGGCGGGGAGAAGGTGGCCCTGCCCTCTCCCAAGTCAGGGCAACCCTGCAACTGCTTTTCTATACCACTCTCAGTTTGGCCATGGCCTGTCACTCTCTTGCCTGCAAGTCACCACGTGGAGATCCCTGACTGTCCAGCCAGCCAGTTTCCTTTATCATCCCAGCCTTTATGGACCACGACACAGCCCCATGGAAATGCATAAGCATACTGGGCTTCACCGGAGCTTTATAGAGATGAGTGGGTGGTAGAAACTAGGAAGCAAAAACAATAAAACAAAACAAAACATTGTAATATTAGAAACACTTCCTCTTAACCACCCCCCACCCCCCACCCCCCCGCTGTAACCTACCCAAACACGTGACAGGAATTTCTTAGTAGCCTCAGACACCCGGGCTCTGGCTCATGCTATGCCATTTGAATTCCCTCTCTTTTCTCATTCTTTCCTCTCCTAGTCTCTGCTCTGCCTTCTTCTCTCTGCTCCTCTAAATTCGTCTCTATTCCTAATGTAGCATGCTCTATCCATTTCTTTGTTTTCCCATCTTCCACTCTTTGCTTCAAGTCCTCAGGTTTTATCACCCACAATATCACGGTATTTCCCTAAACAAGGACATTTTTCTCTTCAAGCAAAGCTCTGGCGCCAGATACTAAGGTAACCTCATCACACCGTCAAACACCTGTAGGGACCCTGACCAGACAATCAGACAGGTAGGAGCTTGTCAGTTCTGCTGGGAGAACTTTGTTCATGTTAAGACAATGTGCTTCTCTTCCTAGATTAAAAAATAACAATAATGACAATAATGTTATTAGGGATAGCTGCCAAACTGTCAAATGGCCTTTTGAGTATCTTCGAAAACAATTCTTTATTACTGATGCACACATTGATAGGAGAGATTCAGCTTCATTCACAAAAATCCCCTTTCTTGTTTTCACAGTTCTCTCATGCTTCTTTAAGTTGGTTACTATGCCTACTGATGTATTCATTTCTGTTTATATGGAGAAGCCAATGGTTCCTGAAGACTAGTGAAAAGAATACTCTTGTTTCCTTTAAACCCAAGGCTCAAAACCTTCCCCAAGTTTTACAATATTTATTTAGCTTTAACATTTTCCTCATGCTATTTTAAGTGTTTTATATCTGGTAGTTTATTTACTCCTCACAATAATCCTACGACCTAGATGTGGTTATTATCCCCCTTTTAAGGATAGCACAACCTAAGGCATTAAGTGACTGTCTAAAAGCACATGGTAAAGACATGATAGAGATGAAATTTGAATCCAGGTAGCCTGGCTTTAACCACTACACTAAATTTCTTCTCTAACAAATAAAGGAGCAGTTGATGAGAAATATATTTCAAAAGTATACTCTTAGAGTGAAACCATCCCCTTTGAAAAGGACTCACTGTAAGTTCATCTCAGTTATCCTCCTAGAAAGATTCAGAGAAATAGGGCCTAGTCTGAAGGGTGTATGGGGTGGAGAGTGGATTTGGGGGAGGAATTGATAAGAAAGAAAGTGAAATGGGAGAAAACACAATTTTACAATTTTGCTTCCGTCCATGCCTTGCTCTGTTCCCAGAGCCGGCTATAGGAAGCATCCTACAACTACCTTTACCACACCCGTCTTCACCTTCCAGCTGTTGTGCTCGTCCCCGAGAATGGGGGTAAGTGTTCTCAGAGTGGCGTCTGGATTACAAGCATTGGGAAACAAACACCCAAGTGCTTGGCAAACCTGAAATTCCTGCTCTCATTCCAGTCTAGATTAATCTGTCCTGGGCTGGGGGAAGGAGGGGATCAAGGAAAATGCATGTTTAGCAAGAACCACAGGTAATATCTGTGCACACTAGAGTTTTGGCAAACTGCTGCTGGACAACTTTTCTGCACATGCCTTTTTGGTGCTGGACTGCAGTCAGCCATTCTCTTTACCTAGATTCTGCAGTCCTGAGGACCAGACACCAACATAAATAATGAGCTTGTTTACCTGATAGCTCCATTTTTCCTTTGATGTGGCCAACAGATTGCAAAATGCAAAAATCTCTTTTCCTGTGAAAGGAAGCCAAAGTTAAACCTCAAAAAGGTTGGTGTAACTAACCTAACACTAATAAATCTATAGGCGGACAACTTTATAAATAAAAAAAATCCATTAGTCTACTCTTACAAGAGCTTCTGCTAGTATTTCTAGCTGCTCTAAAGTATCTCCCTTCATTCATTTGAGAAATGTTGGTATAAGCATCTTACTGTACATCCTTGAAATCAAGTATTTTGTTTTTGAAGTAGGCTTTGTGGTTTAAAATATAGTTTCAAATGCCAAGCTATGGAAAATATTCCTAAGCATAAATATCTGTTGCTAAATTAATATAATTCTACCACATATAGTACCAGCACACTTCAGATCATCCAAAATATATTTGAGCCAAAAGACTGATGTCCCAAATCTGTAAATTAGTGGGAATTAAGAAAAAGAGGTAAATGGAGTAGTCAAATCATTTTCCCACATTGAACTTTAGATCTTTAAATTGGATGATAATTTATTTAATAGAATATAGTCAGCTTCAATTGCCTTGTTCTTAGTTTAACATGAAGTGACAATTAGCATTCTGTTAAGATTTGCAAGTTTTGAGATAGTAAAGTAAAACTGGACAAGATTCTATTAATTTGGCTTTATCCAATCTTGAATCATTTTGGATAATGTTGACACATTTAGTTTCTTCTGTGGGGTGGTTGGCTCTTCCAAGGCATATACTTGAACAAGTTTCTACTTGTGGTGCTTATCCCAAATCAAAATGTGAGTCAGTCTATCTGTGCATGTAGAACAACTTAACATCTGGTTAAGTAACGATCACACAGAGCATTTCTTGCTATGTATTGACTAGACATTTGCTGATTCAAAATAATGGAGAGCATTAAACGATGCTACCAAGTCGATGCTTGAAGTTCATCTCTTCATAGGTTCATGTTGAGAGTGTATCATTTATAACCCCAAGGACACAATCCCAGGGTCTGTTTATCATAATAATGTCTTATACTATCAAATCATTTTTTATCAGGGATCTCAAAGGGATTCTACAACACTAATCTCACTTTTTCCTATGATATGTAGGGACAGCAATTCCACAGCACTGAGCAGAGTTGGAGAACAGCTCCAACCTGCTCAAGCCTTGAGAAACTGAGTGGATGGGAGGCCCAAGGTGAGCTCGTTTCCTATCAGTAGCAGGCACAATGCTATGCAAGACAGTGCTCTGACTCAACTTTTGTGTGCTGGGAGAGTTAGAGAAGTCCTCCTTTGTTTGGGATTTTGTCAAGAACTCAAATGAATTTAGATGAAAATATAACCCTTATAAAGGCAAGAAAACTTTTTGAGTGGATGTTGATATAAGGGAATATTTTCTCATACTGTGCATAGACAGGGGCCCAAAGGTACAATTAGTATTATCAAGTCCCTAAGCTAAGCTACAGTGTTCCTAGCCAGGACCTCCTGGGGGCTTAAAAGTGACCTTAAGTTCTAGTGACCAAAGGTCAAGGTTTGCCCAGACAATCCCAGTTTATACTTTTGCCTGGGACGTAATTATAACGTTGTTCCCTGTCAATCTCAAAAGTGTTCTAGATGGGGTGAGAATATATATGATCACTAAGATCACCTTAGGTGCATTGTTCTGTATTAAAGACTTCTCTTGAAAAGAAAGCAATAGAAAACCACAGTGTGTAAACCACCACTGCTCAGCTCTGCTCATTCTCCCTAAGCCTCAATTTCTCATAAGGCATTTGGGTAATGATACTTCACAGCGTTGTTCTGAGGACTAAATGTGGTAATAAAATAAAGCACCCCCCCACACACACACACATCCTTGAAGAGCCACGGTATATTCTCAAGAAGTTCAAGTCTCAGTCCACTCATTTCCCTTTTTCCTTTATCACACCAAGAGAGAAATCTAAGGTGGATTCTTTTCAAAGAAATGTGAGAAATGAGAGCATATTTTTCACTTTATAGAGTCCTCAGGGGCCAGAAATCTTCATGATTCCAGAAGCCTCAAGGTTCCTAACACTCCTCTTTGGGAGGAATATAAGATGAGAAGACAGAAGGTTGGTTCCTCCTGACATGAGGTCAGATTGCATGACCAGCCTGCAGGTGATAGGGAGCCAGCTACTACATGGGACCAAAACTTCCAGTTCAGATTAAACTCAAGTAAACATAAGAAAGAAATTTCTAATTAAACTGAAATGGGATCAGTATCCCCACAAGGTACAGAATGTCTTGCCAATAAGGAGGAAAAATATGGGTGGGTTAATCATTTGATTGGGATATGATGCAGGAGGTTTCCACGTCAGAGAGGGTTAGCTCAGTACTGGGAATGTCTCCTCCTTTGTTTCTGTCTATGCATGTCACTCATCTTAGTACTGTACAGTTCCTATATTTTCCAAGAGATATATAATTTAGTCCTTGTTGTTTTCTGTTGTCGTTAAGTATATTAATTCAAAGGGACCCTCCATTCATTTTGACTCTTCCATAATTTTTATCTCAAATGCCGAGCATTGAACGACAAGTCAACAAGTACTAGACGACTAGTACTTTCTGACTAGAAATGCAGACACATTTCCACAGAGATTTCCCCGTACTTGCCAAAAATAAGGATGGACACTGTAGTCAGCATCACCTGTGGCCATACAACTATTTTTCATGTCTCCACAGGAGGCAAGAAACATGGCATTCAGCAAACTCAAGAAAGGCAATGGCCCTTTGATTATGATGCAAACTTTTGACTCTGGAGACTGAAACTACAAAAGGCTGCGTGAACAGGCTAGTGATAAATACAAACAAAATATACTTCAACATTACAGTAACTACTATAAGGGAAGCCTGATCAACTAATAAAAAATACAAGTATGTGAAGAATAATTATAATTGTCGTTCGGAACATAAGACATTTTGGGATAGTTTGTTGTTTGAAAGTCTGAAAATGTTTAATATGTTAGGTCAAATATAAACCAAAACTAAGATTATATGTTAAGATGAGATGAAAGTGACAGATTCTGGCCATGACATCGATCATTTCAAATCACCTAGATTTTGTTAAAATAATATAATTAACCAATAGATAAAATCTATTAAGATTGGAGAAAAACATATCTAATATACTATCAGAACTTACAAATGTATGAACAATAAATTTAGCTTAATTGGGAAGCTTTTTCCAAAATCACTGGTATTTTGGGGCAGGTGGCTGGCTCAGTCCTCACAGCATGTGACTCTTGATCTCAGGGTTGTGAGTTCGAGCCCCATGTTGCACGTGGAGCCTACTTAAACACACACACACACACAAAAGCAAAATCACTGGTATTTTGAACTTAAAATACAGTATTAAATTTAGTCTATAAGAAATTGAGGTGTGCAAATATTTCCATTTATGTGAAACAATACATATAAAATATACTTAATAATAACTGTTGAAATCTGCTCTCATATCTATTGTCCCTCTCTGGGCTTAATCCTATGTTTTTCTAAGAAGCTCTTGTTATTTTAGCTTCCTGCTTTCCAGGGAACAGCCAGCAATAAAGTTGCCTCTGCCATCCCCTCTCCTCAACAAGTGCATTATAGGAGAGAGTCAAATAATGTGTACTTCCCCTAAATGGTATATAAAAACCTAAGAGATCTTGAATTGTTATTGAGTTAAAACTCTTTTGGTTGCAAGTTATAGAAACCCAGTTCAAACTGGGTTTGAGGCCAAAAAGAAAAGCTTATTGATTCACAAAAACAAAGAACTGCAAGCAAGGAGGAGGTGGGGGAGGCTCATGGGCTTCTAAGACAGGGACTCCAGCACTGCCAGGACTCTCTCTGTCTTGCCCTGTGTTTTGTCCCTCCATTTGCCTTCTCTCTTTTCTACAGAAGATTGTCTTGTGCCTTCACCAGCTGAGATGAGAGGCTTTTTATCCCCTTGTAACTGCCACCTGAATGAATCCCAAGAAGACCTTGTGCAGTTGCACTTGAGTCACGTGTCCACCTGTGTGGCAGGGCTCAAGGGGTATCATGATGAAGATTTCCCTCTGAAAATATGGGCACAAGAGGAAAGGGAGATCGCTTCCCAGAGCAATGGGAGTGCTGCTCCCAGGGGAATGGCGGAGTGCTAAGAAGGGCATGCTATAGTTGTCCTCTATAACGAAGAGCTGCCCTAAGTCAGGCCAAGGTGTCTGGCTCTGGCCTATTTGGAATATCAGAATATGACACCATCAAAAACCTCTTTCTTGGTCTTTTAATTATATAGCTTGTTGAAGTGAGGAGGGGTACAATTAGGAAGAGAATGAATGAAAAGATCTTATAATATTGGGGTCCTATGTGACATGCATACTCTATATATCAAACTTGGCCTGTGATTTTGCCTGATATCCATAATGCCATTTGATCAATAACATGGCCTATGATGCTGTGGCTTCAGGGTTTTATTTTTTTATGTTATTCTTGGATATCAATCAACTACAGACATCTTTCTACAACTACTACTAATAATAATTTTTTAAAATGTAGCCTTCATTAATTCTTATTGGGTATTTGTTCAGGATTTAATCAAGACACTGAGCTCTCATTTTTAAATCTTCCAACATTTATTTTGATCATGGAATCAATTGTTTCTACATAAAAGTTAAGTGGTCATGCCTTTTAATGAAACTCAGAGGTTCTCTCACAAATGCCATACGTGAAGTAGTGACAACAAAGATCTTGGAAAGAAGCAACTTGAAACTGAACGTTATTGGGATTTCCCCAAGTTAAAATTTTACAGTTGCACTCTTTAAATAGCTGGATACTTTCTTACTTTAGCTGGATATTATAGCCTACTTTCTGTTGAACCATCTTGGAAAGTAAACATATGCCCATTTGATATCCACTATTTCTCAAACATTGATCCACACTTAAAACTTTAGAAACACCTGTAGAGACTTTTTTAATATATTAAACCTTACCAGATTTTGAGCCAGTAGATCTGTGTTGGGTCCCCTAAGTATTCTATTTTGTTGGCTTCTTTTTTTAATTTTCCAGGTGATTCAGAAGCACTGTCATTTTGGGAAACCATGAATTTAAACTCAAATGCCTAATCTTCCTGCAGATTCCATTAGCAATAATTTGTAAAGTGCACTCATTTTATATAACTCATGAAATAACTCTGCTCTTAAAAATCAGAGTAACTCTAATACTTCTCTAAAGACTGGATTTTTGTCTTGGCAAAAACCCAATCCTATGTGACAGTAGAAAAGGCCTCTATTTTGCTCATTTATAAAATGAGGGTTTTAGAGGAGATGATTCTTAAAGTTCCTTTAAGCCATACATTTATTTAACTTATGTAATCCTACAGAATTAGGTGTGAAAAAGAAATGTGAGTAGAAATATTTATTATGATTTTCCTCAAAAATATATGGGTTACATAAAATGCTGGAAAATGTAGAACAAATCAAAAGCCATAAATAAATGAGATGAGTTCTTGAATTAAAAAAAATATCCAGACTCATAGCTGAATCTATCTAAGAGGCCAGCATTAGAGTCATATAAGGATTTAACCTGCCTTGGTCAGTATTTTCATATAATTTCCTTATTGATCCAGAATAAGCATAGTGACATGTCTAGAAAGTAGTTGTCAGTATGCTGAGCTTTGGCAAAGAAAGTTTTCAAGGTGGGTGGGGTGAGGCTTCCCCCCAACCCCCGCTCTTTTTTTTTTTTTTTTTTAGTGAGATGTCACGCCTATCTGATTAGGACACTGAGTCATTGTGTATTTGGCATACTCTCAACTGAAACATACATTTGCTTTTCTTTCTTTGGTCTCTCCCTCAGTTATCATCATGGGAAAAGATAAAAGTCACAAACCATAAATTAAGATATTCTCAAAAGAGGGGCGCCTGAGTGGCTCAGTTGGTTAAGCGACTGCCTTCGGCTCTGGTCATGATCCTGGAGTCCCTGGATCGAGTCCCGCATCGGGCTCCCTGCTCAGCAAGGAGCCTGCTTCTCCCTCTAACCCTCCCCCCGTCATGTACTCTCTCTCTCTCGCTCATTCTCGCTCTCTCAAATAAATAAATCTTTAAAAAAAAAAAAAGACCTTTAAAAAAAAAAAAAAGATATTCTCAAAAGAAAGATCCCATTTTGGAAGCATATCTAATTTCCCAGAACCTTGTATTGGTTGGACTGTCTTCAACCTGAAAATATTATCTGTGATAAAAGGCTCTAAATTTTTGTATGGCTCTCTTATGTTCTTAAATTGTACCATAAGTATATTTACCTTTTGTCCCATTGGGAAATGGTTTTAAATTAAATATTAAAAAGTGATTGCTATTTCAGGTGGTGATATTACAAATCATTTCTCAAGCCTTTGAGATTAGTTTTGTCTGTACTTTCTTGCACCTTATTAACTCACAGAAGTACCATACTGTCATTTTTATCCTAATTAATGTTATTATACAGATATCAATCCCACAATGGGGAAGAAAGAAGAAAAACAGCCATGTGTTTTATTTAGGGTAAATTAGCTTTACGAAAGTAAATTCTACAAGATGTTGGTTACGTTGCCTCTGCTTTTCATTTACTTTGAATTAGAGTCAAAAAGTAACTTCTTTTGAGGCATGCAAGGAGAATCACATTCCGCACTGCAAATTTAATTTTGGACTTTGACAATAAATTGCCTTCAATAAGATAATCACATTAAAAATGTTCTTTCCTGCCCATTGATCTTGCTGTAAAGGTCTAAGATTACGTCTCTTGACATCAGAGCAACTAATCACCATCTCCTTTTTTTGTCTCTTGGGTCTTTATTCTTCAAGTCCAAATATCTCCCTGTTCTGAAGAGCTCAGAAATCTAACACTGACTTTTAGATTTATACAAGCAGATAAAACCTGATTTTCTTTCAAGACTCCAGCTAACTTCTGGTGTTCCTTTCATCAATGATTAACTTCATTATGAGGCTTAAGAAGTGGTGATAAATCCAGGGTTGCGAGGTCAGCAAAATAGGCGGCGTCTATCACCTAGCAAAAAAAATTCTGTTGGCCCATTATAACCCATTTTGAGGTATGAAGCTAGTAGTCTGTCTGTTCAGAATCAAAATGCACATTGACTAAATATACCTCACATGGTAAAAATCCTTCCAGAAGCCTAACACTTAGGCTATATGAAAGTTAAAATATCTGACCCATGTATACAGTGCGTGTGCCAAAGTTTGAAAATAAAATGCAAGCCTTGGGTATGTGATTAATATTTAAGAGGAGAAATGCAGGTTATATTTCTGGCCTGCTGCCCATGTCCATTTTCTGAAGAGTAAAGAAGCAATCATTTCTACTCCAGGTCTCTCCAGGTGTCCTGCGAGGGGTGGTTTCTGGGCAGCCATCTACGTAAAATTCTCCACCCTTGCACCCAATCCACAGCTCCTCCCTGTTGAGGCTTGCCCCATTCGCCTTCTGAGGTCAGACTCAATCCAGGTGAAAGTTTTGATTGCCGGCTGAGATAATCTGGAATAACTGGATTAATCTGGAATAACTGGATTGCATTTTGCAAGTTCTCAGCTGGGCGGTGGTGGTTTAATCATTATAATTGAGGGGTCCCATAAGGCCTTCCTAGAGATTGGTATCCATATCAAAAGCCCTACAGTTTACCTTGACCCTACTGGATTTGTCTTGATTTAAACTCTGAAAACTTCGGGAAGTCTCTTACCATGAGCCTGTTCACACTGGCTCTCATCAATAGTTTAGCAGAGAAAATTTCCTTCATTGCCTCTTGAAGGAACCAAGCCCCATGTGAGAATGCTTGGTATTAAAACAAAAAGTGCACAGCAAGCAAAGCTCTCATGGATGCCATCTCCATTTTTGACTCTTCCACCACCCAAAGAAATTTCTGGGCCTTTATGCTACGAGTTCTCTGTGTGCTGGAAGTGTGTGTCCTATTAAAGGAGTACACATATATAAACTTTTTTTCTCAGTTTAAAATGAGAATAAAAAGGGGCGCCTGGGTGGCTCAGTCGTTAAGCATCTGCCTTCGGCTCAGGTCATGATCCCAGGGTCCTGGGATCGAGCCCCACATCGGGCTCCCTGCTCCGCGGGAAGCCTGCTTCTCCCTCTCCCATTCCCCCTGCTTGTGTTCCCTCTCTCGCTGTGTCTCTCTCTGTCAAATAAATAAATAAAATCTTAAAAAAAAAAAAGAGAATAAAAAGGAAAACCAGGCCTCTGTATCATTTTTATTTGGGCGAGTTTTTGTCGTCGTTGTTGTTATTCTCATTTTAAATTCATGGAGTTGTTGTAGCTTATGAATATCTGAGCTGCTGTCATTCAGATAGTTGTTATGAAAGAAGTTGAAAGCTTGAATGAAACCTCTAGCAGTAGCTAGACTTCCCCCAGGTTGAAAGGGACCAGGAGTCAATACTCAGTGTCTTACTAGCATCAAATATAAACCATTTTAGAATCTGAGAATGGTGTATAGAAAGGTATGGTGTAATTTAATTTATAAATGGATAGCAAATTCACCCAGCCCTCTTTCTACCTTATTCGTGGCAAAACTAGGCATTGAACTACAGAAGTTTACTTCTCTTAAAAATGAAACTAGACTACAGTTATTTAAAATCTCCAACTTTGCATTTCCAGAACAAACTCAATTTTACAGATGCCATGGGAAGGAGAAATATTTCTAACTATGCTTACCCGCCTTTTGTTATGTGTTCGACCATAAAATTAGATTTCTTTGAGTGGCTCTACGTCAACTGTAGTGAAATTACATACAAAATTCAACTGAGAGTGATGGAAAAAGTCCTCTATCTTTTACTTTACATTTCCTAATAAGCAGCATCTCACAGTAAGAGGTTCTTGATGAGTATGCAAACTCTGAGAAGTAGAACCAGCCATAGGAGTTACTATGATTTAGGCTCAAGTTAATAGCTGTGTTTTGTGGTCACAGAATTAAAAGTGTCAAAGCATGCACAGTTAAAAGAAAAAAGTAGCTCAAGTAAGATGAGATAGCATGTATTACTGTTTGATTCCATTAGAAAATAGGAATCAAAGATGAAAGGTGTACAAGATACCATAGGGGCGCTTCGGTGGCTCAGTGGCTCAGTCTGTTACGTGTCTGCTTTTGGCTCAGGTCATGATCTCAGACTCAAGAGTCCTGGGATCTGGCGGGAGTCTGGCTGCTCAGCAGGGAGTCTGCTTCTCCCTCTCCCTCTGCCCCTCCCACCGTCTCATGCTCTCTCCCTCTCTTTCTCTCAAATAAATAAATAAAATCCTGAAAAAAAGCAAAAGAAGATACTATAAGTAGAATACCATAGTCTTAAACAGTCTGTTGATCTTCCTATCTGTCACATGAAAACTTTTCTAAATTGTAAAGATGGCAAGTGTATTTATGTGTATTTGGCAGCTTTTAAAGTGTCAGTAACCAATCAATGATTCTGAATCAAGAGCCCATAGTTTCCGTTCCATGCTATATAATTTAGTAAGTCAACTGCATGTATCAATCTAGGTTATTCTTTATATTAAAGCTTTATATTAAAAATACCTGATTTTGAGGTGCATTTACTCTGTGCTTCATACTGAGTTTAACAGTTTCCATGCATAATGATGTTTAATCCCCAGAAGAACCCAATGAGTTAGTGAGGACCTATTTAACAATGAGGGACCTGAAGTGCAGAGAGAGGTTACATAACTTGCTCTGTTCACACAGTTAATAAAAAATGGAGCCAGAATTCAGATGGAGAATTTTGCTTTCAGAAATATACTATTTTGATAAATGTTGCTGGTAGCCATCGGAACTTATGTGAATGAAGCAGACACAGTCCGTTGTGTGAAATAATAAGCTGGGGCTCAGGAATCTGGGCTCAGCCCACTGGGAGGCAATTGCTGTATCCTTGGTATGTTAGAAAGAGCATAAGTGCTTGAGCCAACCTGACTTTTGCAAACTCACAGTGTGATCTTGAGTAAGCTGCTTATCTGTTCTGGGTGTCAGTGTTCTTTTCCGTAAAATAGAAAATGAACATGGCACTCTCTGCAAGGTTGTCGAGAGGATCAATTAGATATGAAATTCCTCCAACATCATCATTCTATCAATATAAGCTGGTGTCGCTCCATCTCTCTATTCTAAAGGCCTCAGGTAGCTGATCTGTGAATTAGGTAAGACACTTGCTTAACTGATTTGCATCTCAAATATTGCAAGAATGTAATATTTCAGCCACATTGACTTAAAAATGCACTTTTTTGAAGGGAAATTATCTACTTATAAGACAAATTATGAGTATTTTGGGGAAAAGCATCTTTTATAACCCTAAGTTTACCTGGCTGGCATTTTATCAATTTCTTGATATATGTAATTGTAATATGTTATATGTAATGTATATGTAATGTAATATGAAATATGTAAATGTAATATGTAATAATATTAATCGTAATATGTCTTACAATTATTTCTAAATGTAATCATCCACAGTGTTCATTTAACTTAGAAGATGAGCATACGCCTTTTTATTTTTATTTTTTTAAGATTTTATTATTTATTTGCGAGAGAGAGAATGAGAGACAGAGCATGAGAGAGAGGAGGGTCAGAGGGAGAAGCAGACTCCCTGCTGAGCAGGGAGCCCGATGCGGGACTCGATCCCGGGACTCCAGGATCATGACCTGAGCCGAAGGCAGTTGCTTAACCAACTGAGCCACCCAGGTGCCCTGCCTTTTTATTTTTAAGGTAAAATAATTCCTGGCACATTCCACATTATATTGTTTTTAAAACAGAAGTTCCCACTTGAGCCCTTTAATTCTAGAATGTTACTGTCATAACTTTTAAACAGGAGCCGTCTACTGTCATGCTTAAATTAATATTGCTCATTCCCATAAATTGGAGCAAAAATAATTATCACTGAAAAAGAAGAGATGTAGAAATTTTAAAAATGCATGTTTGTAGTATTATGACTGAATACAATTTGCGGGAAAGCTCTGCTCATAAACTCCATTTTCCTCCTGAGAAGCTGGCCTCACAAACTATAGAAATATACTTTTATGCATGCATTTATTCATTCAAAGAATACTTAATGGAGAGCTTGCTCTGCCATGTGCCAGGCGGAGTTAAGTTTAAGTCCTACAGATACAGTGATGAACAGAAGAGCCGTGAGCTCCACCCTTGGGAGCGGAGGTCTTATGGGGACGGTCAGTTAAGTAAACAGCACCGCTGTATGTGTGAGGGAGGCCAGGCCAGGGAAAGGGGAGTGGACACTGGGAGCACACACCAGGGACCCCAACTGAGACTTCATGGAGGAGATTGGGAAGGCTAAACTGGTGGGAATGACTTTTAAGCTACTCTCTGAAGGATTAGAATTACCAGCTGAAGGGGAAGAGTGGAGGGAAAAGCATGCGTGAAGATCTCCAAGAGAGACCTTAAGAAACATACAAGAACCTGAGAGATATTTGATCTGGCCTGAGCAGAGTGTGAGGTGGAGAGTGTCAAGAGATAAGGATGGGGGCGCCTGGGTGGCTCAGCCGTTAAGCGTCTGCCTTCGGCTCAGGTCATGATCCCAAGGTCCTGGGATCGAGCCCCGCATCGGGCTACCTGCTCGGCGGGAAGCCTGCTTCTCCCTCTCCCACTCCCCCTGCTTCTGTTTCTGCTCTCTGTCAAATAAATAAATAAAATCTTTAAAAAAAAAAAAGAGAGAGATAAGGATGAAAAGCTACGGAGGAATCAGCTTTTGCAGGGTTTTTCTAGCAGTACTCAAAAATTTGGATGTTTGTCTAGAGGCAAGGGATTCCAACCAGTGTAGCAACATGGTAGGGGTGGGGGAGACATGTAGAAACCGTTGATGTCCACTTTGATGTCCAATTTCCTAGACCAGATTATGCTCCCATAGATGTAGAGGCCCCACAAAATTGCCTGGCATCCTTCCAGGTTGGATCTCTTTGTTAGAATACATGGATTGTGGTCAATGCTGCCATTTCATAGAGAAAAATGAGAAGCACATTTGTAGGCAGCCATCTGCTTTCAAACTGGTTATTGATTGCCACCTTGAACCCACCCAGACTTCCTCCCACTGTTGCTTGTCTCCAGCAGTATCTATTGTACCCCTGTCTGCTGAGGCACCCTCCTCTTTGCGAGTGAAGTGGTAGAATTATTCTGGATGTTCAGTGCTCCAGAGTTGAGAGCATCTATAAAAAGCTTCTCCAGCCAGGGGCACCTGGGTGGCTCAGTCAGTTAAGCATCTGCCTTCGGCTCAGGTCATGATCTCGGGGTCCTGGGATCCAGCCCTGCGAAGGGCTCCCTGCTCGGCAGGAAGTCTGCTTGTCCCTCTCCCTCTGCTCCGCCCCGCCCTGCCTGTTCGTGCTGGCTCTTTCACTCGCTCTCTCTCTTTTAAATAAATAAGTAAAATCTTAAAAAAAAAAAAAAAAAAAAGCTTCTCAAGCGAAAACAACCACCTCCCAACACCTCAGTAGCCTCTTTCATAGACATAGAAGACATGGTGCTTTTCACCTTGCACTCTGAAATAAAGCACTTGAATGAAAAATGCTGAACACGGGCCTTGATTCCTACTTCATTGTGTCTTTATGTCATTTTTTGGAAAAGGCACCGAGCCTAGAAGTCAAAAGGCCTGAACTTTAATGCTAGATTTGCTACCTAGCAGTTCTATGATTCCAGCAAATAGCTTAACTGGTGTAGCCTCATTCCCTTCCTCTGTGAAACTGGAATCTCACTCCTGTCTCAAGATGGCTTTGGAAGGATATGTGAGATAACTACAAAACAAAACAAAACAAAATCCCGCCTAACGTAAAACGGAGTAAGTAGGAACAGCTATCATTTGCTGAGTATGCAGTATGTCTGGCTACACTGTACATTTGATTTAATCCCCATAACACCCCTTTGAATGGTATACTTTTCACTCTCTACAGGAAAGGAAAATAGAGCCCAGAGAGGTTGGTTAAGCAACCTGCCGAAAGCCACACAGCTAAGTGGCATAGCTGGGATTTGAACCCAGTTCTGGCATATACCAAAGCCATGCCCTTCACTCCCAGGGGCCCTCTCTTCTCTTTCTTCCTATTTGTTAAATATCAACCACACAGTGCTATAGATTATAATTTAAAATACTGAATGAAAAATAATTTTAATCACAAAAACCTAAATACATACTTAGGTATGTACCATGCGCATCATTTCATGAGCAACATGAATTATAGCAAGTAATAATTCTGTCCCACCCTGATATTATGCTTATCCCATTTCTGATACCATCTTCGGTGTTCCAGAGATGTGCAATCCTGCCTGTGCTTGCTCAAGCGAAACAGACTCAACTGCTCCATGCCTCTCACTTGCTGGGCGGGCGGCACAAAGCCTTCAAGCTACCCCAGTGAGTAATGCAGTGACTAAAGCCAACGCAGAAAGGGAGCATTGCCCTTCTAATAGAGCTGCAACATAAAGGAAGACACTCAAGCCAGTTCCACCAACTGCAAATGATTTATTGGGAGAGGCTCACCCCAGGAGGCCCAGCAATTTCCCATTTGTCCCTTCCCAATCCTGCCCCTCCCAGTGTCCACCCTCCTGCCGCCTGCCCTTCCCAGGCACCTCCCTCTTTTTATGGTGACTGCACCTCCTCAGTTAACAGCTCACATACCACACCTTGTCCACTGTACTAAGTCTGGCTCCAGCGATCCTCTCTCTCTCAACCCTCAACTCCCCAGCTTCTACCTTGATGAAGCCTCTCGTTCACGTGCCTTTCTTGGCTCCTCCACAGACAGCTCCCAGCTAGGTTGCTTGGCCTGTCTTCCTGCATTTCCCTTCTCCTTTTATGGGTCCTTTCCAAATTACTTCAAATCACAAACCGGATTGCCTGAGGAAACCTCCTGGGAGTCTCTTCTCAAAGGCAGATCATCTTACATGAATGGATTGCTAGACTCTTAATTAGTCAGGCGATGCCTCATGTAAATGCTGCATGATGTCCATTCTAGTGTAGACAGACAATCACTAACTACCAGTTAACAATTAGGATGGCACTTATTAAAAAAAAAAAAAAAGGATGGCACTTATTTCCTTACAGTAATTACAATAATAACAAGAACAATAACTTCTATTTATTGGTCCAAAACTCACTGTGTAGCAGGTGACCTTCATGTAGTTGCTCACTCAATTCTCATAAACGTCCTTTTTAGGTAGATATTTTCGCCCCAGTGTATAGTTGTTCAAACTGAGGCAGAAAGCAAGAAAGATGTTTGTTTGCTATCATATGGAATTAAGTACCAGAAATACATCCAAAGCCAATCTCTCTCTACATGTAAAGCCTGCCTATGCTTCCAGATGCCTCCTTCATCTGCTCTTCTCTCCATCTGTTACTGGCACTTCCATCCTCTTCATCACAAAGACTGGAAACCTCATAGTCATTGTGGTCCCTCCTCATTCATCATTCTCCTTAAACACGTCCCTGCTAGAATCTTTTTTTTTTTTTAAGATTTTATTTATTTATTCATGAGAGACGGGGGGGTGGGTGAGAGGCAGAGGGAGAAGCAGGCTCCCTGTGGAGCAGGGAGTCCGATGCGGGACTTGATCCCAGGACCCTGAGACCATGACCTGAGCAGAAGGCAGATGCTTAACTGACTGAGCCACCCAGGCACCCCCGTCTCTGCTAGAATCTTGTAGATTTTACCTATTTAACACTTTTTTCAGTCTGTCTCTTTTTTTCCCTTTCCACTGCAACCACCCTAGTTCAGGTCTTCATTACCTTTCTCCTAAAATATCACAATGCTCTTCTGATTGGGAATTCTCTCTCTCTCTTCCTCTCTCTCTCTCTGTCCAAATCCAACCATCACACAGCTGCATATCCTTCCTACTTAAAACAAACAAAAAACCAATATCCTTTCACTGCTACTCGAGTAAGGGAGACCTCTCACTCTAGCATTAAAAGAAACTCTATAAATGAGATCTGGTTTATGTGTTGTCATATTTATCTTAAGCGTTCATAGAATAAATATGAGAGCATTTACACAAACAGATTTAAGATCAGAACTAAGATGTCTAGCAAGACCTTGATTCCAGAAGAAGACACACTTGGTTTGCAGGAAACCAAGGCAAAGCTTCATGCAGAGAAGTGAGAAGTACTGTGAGCCAGAAATATTGTGGTAGGAAGAGCATTCAGAAGGAATGCGTTCATTCAGGAGATACTGCAGATACAGGACTGGTGAAAAATTAATGACAAATAGGGGTGGGTGGTAAAGGAAGTAGGGAAAAGAGAGTCAAAGACAGGATGGCTTTGAGTCTGAGTGAATTAGAAGGTACCTGTAACACAAAGAGAAAGCAGTAAAGAGAACATGTGAGCAGTAAAGATAGAAATTCTGCTTTGGACATACAGTTGTGACCTAATTTATCCTTATTCTTGAGTCGATGAACATCTGGTGCTACTGGCATGACCTTTTATGCCTACCAAAAGGAACTAAGCAACTACAAGTTTACCTTAACATCCAAGAATTGTCTCAATTCTTAAAAGTGCATGTTGATTCTAAATATTAGACACTAGATTTTGTATTACAAAGAGAACTATATTATGCTCTAATCAGTCAGCAGCTCACTGGCACACTTAGAATCCCTCTTTGTAGTTATTTCTAGGATTTCCTTTGGCTTCGAATAGCAGCTAGAGGGGTTTTCTCCCAACGCTTATTGGTAACAATAGTAGGTTATGAATTGGGGGAAAAAAGAGAGTCCCATCTCAGGCCCCCGTCCTGAACCTCCTCCATACTTTGGGTTGAACACTTACATGAATATCTTTGTTGAACTTAGGTTAGTGACTAAAATTATTTCAAGGCTATTGATCAGTGACAGTAGGGTAACTCTGTTTATGAGTAGTGAATCCTAAAATGAGCACTAGTTGAAAAATAGGTCCTACAGTGCTTAAAATGTCCATCATTTTCTTCTTTTGTGTGTATGTACAATTATTAAAATAACTGAGGAGGCATTTCAAAGGATTTTAAGAATTGTAAGTAAAGCTTATTATAATTACAAATCACCATCATTATTCCTTTGGAGAGCAAGGCAATATAAATTGAAGAGCTAAACCATGTAATTTATGCAAATTATTTAGCAGATGATAGTCCTCACAACACACCTTTGTAAGGGCAGTACGTCCCCAACGTACCTCACAGTTTTTTAGCACACCTACGAGCATTCTTTAGTGAGTGAACAATCTGATGCCTCATAAGTTTATGTGGAGAGACTGACAACGGATATTTGTGAGGAAGAAGAAGATTAATCAAATGTTAAGTAGTTAAGAAACAAACAATTATTTTTTAAATTGGTAAATATTATAATGCACATAATGTTGAATCTGAATCTGACTGAGCCACAGACAAGAGAGAAGCTCATTTAAGCTCTAATTTAGTCTTCTCTGTAAGGGAGAAGTGTTTAAGAAAGTGTATCTTGAGATTTCACTCTGCGAAATCGTTCAGACAGTTACAGGAGTAAGAACAAATTTGAGTTATATTTATGTTTGTTAAATATCACTAGCCCTAAAAACTACTCCAACTCCAAATTCTGAGTGCGGAAACACAAACGATTCATCTCTTTTTAGAAATTTTATTTTTAAACTTACACCCAGTAACATTTACTCTTTGTGATGTTGAGTTCTAAGAGTTTTGAAAAATACATTGAGTCATATGTCCACCATCAAAATTATCATAGAGAACAATTCCATCACCCCCCAAAACTTGCTCTTACACAAGAAGGTCCTCCTCCCCCTTCCAACCCTTATCAACTATTGACAAGTTCTCCAACTCTATAGTTTTGCCTTTTTCAGAATGTCACATAAATGGAATCCTATGGCATGTAGTTCCTTGGGTTTGACTTCTTTCAGTTACCAAGTGCTTTCAAGATTCAATCATGTTTGGGTGTATCAGCTCTATTCCTTTTTATGGCTGAGTAGTGTTACATTGTATGGATGGAACATAGTTTGTTTATCCAATCACCCCTTGAAAGATAGTTGAGTTCTGTCCAATTTTTAGCAATAATGAATAAAGCAATTATAAATATTTACATACAGGTTTTTGTGTGAACATACCTTTTTATTTCTCCTGGGTCATTACTCAGAGTAGGATTCCTGGATTATATGGTAAATATATGCTTAACTTTATGAGAAATGATCAAACCGTTTTCCAAAGTGGTTGTTCCATTTTGCATTTTCACTAGCAATAAATGGGAAAATCAGTTGGATCTCTTTGTGCTTCATTTTGGGTAATGCTTATTGTCCTAATGCCAGTTAGCCTATTGACTATTTCCTCAGCATATCAAATCTTCTAATGAGCTTTATAGTGTAATTCTTCATCTTTATTGCTATACTTTTCATTTCTAATATTTCTATTTTAGTCCATTTATAGTTTCCATCTCTCTGCTTTAATTGCCTCTTTGTTCTTAAATGTTGTTGATCTTTTTCTTTTAGAGACTTCAACATATTGATGATAGTTATTTTAAATTCCTTTTCTGATAGTTCTGTCATCTCTGACATATTTGAATTTGGTTGTACTGATTGCTTTTCTCTTGGTAGTTTGTTATTTTTTTCTTGCTTCTCTGTAGACCTCATAATTTTTTGTTGAAAGTTGGACATCTTGCATAGGAATAGAAACTGAGGCAAACAGCTTCTTTGTTTGCATATGCCTTTAATTATGCTAGATATTTATTTTGGAGAATTAAGTCAGTCTAGGAAGGGGTTGAGTTGGGTCTGGGTTTTTTTGTTGTTGTTGCTATGGTTAAAATCAGTATACCACAACATTAAAATTCTTCTAGAAAAACCTTGTATTTAGGTACCTTGTGTTTGCAAAGGGCTTTTTTTTTTTCCTGACTATCTGCTTTACCGTTAGCTTGAGATCACCCCTTTCTGCTGTGCCTCAGAGAGAGTCTGTCTCTCTATACTCTTGCAGCTCTCCCAGCATGATTCCACAGTTACACATTGCTCAACGCTGTTGGATTGGGGGAGGGCAGCAAATGGGGAAGTCTCTGTTATTCTGGTTAAATGCTGGTCCTATGCAAGCATTCTGTCCTTGGATCTTGAAGATGTGGCCTTCTTGGTGCGTCTGTCCCATGTACAAGCTGTAGTTCTGGGCTGCCTTCTCCCCAAGACTAGAGAGTTTTTCTGTTCCTTATACATGGCTAGAGTGGTTTTCCCCAGTGCCATATGTGCTGTTAAGTGTTTGCTGTCCCTCTGCCTACAGTTTCTCCATAAGGGAGATAAGCAAGAAGGAGCTGCACATGGCTTCATACCTTCCTATGGAGACTGCTCTTCCCTTCCCCCAGCCACTAGGTTGCTCTCAAGATTTCACCAATATTTTTTGTGAGAACTGGTGAGGTTCCTGGAGAAGAACCTGCAAGAGGGTGCGAACTTTCCTTATATCTATAGATCCCAGAAGCTCTACAATCTCACCAGCTCACTCTCAGCTTCCATCAGTTGTTTAACTGAACTCCTTAGCTGGATTTTTCTTAGTGTGTGTGGTTGCATCTGCCCCAGGTTAACAAATGCTTGCATCCCTCTCTCCCTGAAGGTTTTTTTCTTTTCTTATTGTTCAGGTTAGTTAGTTGCCCTAAGACCTTAGCCCTCTTATGGATTGAAAGTAAAGTGATGAATTTATAGCTTGACTTTTTGTGGCATTGTTGTAGGGATGAGAGTGACGCTCTTCTCGCTGTTGACATCCCATGAGAAAACTTGAAGCTTTCATATCTTTTTTTGAGCCAACACATGCATTTAAGATTATAGCACTCACCCTTCAGTACATTAGCCTTAAACAACATATTGGCCTTAAACACTTGCTTTATTCATTAACATGTAGACCAAACTTGATTTATACAGTCAAAAGTTTTCCCTTGTGACTAAGCCCCGGTTTAATGCCACAGTCCCTTTAGAATTGGTAATTCTATTTGATTCATGACAATTCTTCTCATCCCCTACTAGGAACTCATACTAAACCCAAACCCAGTGACGGGGTCTTGTTGAAGACAGATTTCACTGATTTTGGCAACAAACCTGCCTATACGCTGTCCATATTATCACCTGCTCCTGGATCCCATGACTGAGATTTCCAATCTGACAACTTGATTCAAATTCCATTCCCCACATTTGCAAACTCATAATTCTGGCCCAGTTATTTTATTCTTTCTAAGCTCGGGTTCCTTGTCTTTAAAATATTACTAGCAACAATTGCCTCACACACAGTAGAGACTAAATATGATTATGTATTAACTGAAATGCTAAGACTGGTAGCAGGTGCTCAATTGCTACCAATTCATTGTCTAATAGGATTCATGTATCAAGACATTGTTTCCTTAATTAATATCTCCCCCTATTTTCCTCTGCTTCTGTTCTCCTCTCCTCAGAACTACTTGATTAATACTGCTTATTTGTACCCTTTACCACTGTGTTTCTCAATCTTTTTCACATCACAGCACACATCTAAAGTGGTCATATTTGAACAGAAAAATAGGGCAGGTGGATGAAATTGCTAATGAACAGATACACTCTGGCCAGAAGCTCCAGCTCCTTCAGGCCTGACCTGAAAGCCAGGCATGCTAAGTTAATCATCTACAGCTCATCACTTGTACCAATTAAGAAATTTGCTTCAGCGGACATGTTCTGCCACTAGACTAGACTTTCTTCCAGTACCTACAACTGTGTCTGTTCCCTAATAACTACCACACCCAAGCAGGTGGCTCCATTTCCAGACTCTGCTAATTCCAGGCAGCCCATTACAGATGGACAAAGATAGTCTGAGAACTGATAAGACCTCAATTCACCACCAATAACTCAACTATGTGTCACAGATAAAAAGCATTTTTAAAAAGTTACCCTTAGAAAAGGAAAATGACAGACAATATTGCTTGTAGATTGTACCGCATAGGGATGAGCGAATAGAGGCAAAAGGGTTAATTGTGGGTTTGTAATCTCTTTTAAGGAACATAGGCACATCAGGATGGGTGACATTATGCTGTGGTAAGAAACCATCCCCAAATACCAGTAATTTAAAAAAAAATAGGATTTATTTCTTGTTCATGCTGCACATTCATTGCAGATGAGCTGGGACTCTGTTCCATGTTTTGGTCTTATTCTAAGACCAGGGCTAACAGAGCAGCCCCTGAATGTATTGTAGGCTAGTCACTGAGGCAAAAGAAAAAGTGACAAGGCAAATCAAATGATGATTCTTAAACGTCTACCCGGCAGAGCCACACATCACTTGAGCTACTTTTCATTGGCCAGATGTTGAAGAGAAGTTACAAGTAGGTGTACACCACCTGTGTGGGGGCCTTTCCTCTGCACCACCCACCAGATCCCCTCAGGATCTGCACACTGGCCTATTTTGCCTCTATTTTTAAACAGATTTATTGAGGTATAATTTACACACTATAACATTTGGCCATTGTAAGTATAGAATTCAGTGGTTCTTTTAGTAAACTTATCAGGTTGGGCAACCATCACCCCAATACACTTTTAAAACATTTCCATCACTCTGAAAAAATTCCCTCTTTCCTATTTGCAGTCAACCCCCTTAAAACCCCAGTCCCAAGCAGCCACTGCTTTTCTTTCTGTCTCTATAGATATTAATTTTCTAGATGTTTCGTATAAATGGAATTACAGAGTATATTGTCTTTGTGTCTAGCTTTTTTTGCTTGGCATCATGTTGTTAAGGCTCATCTTTGTTGTAGTGGGCTTCAGAAGTTTACTTCCTTTTATTGCTGACTAATATTCAATTGTATGGATACACCACATTTTGTTTAGTGATTCACCAATTGATGGATAATTGGATTGCTTCCAGGTTTTTTGGTAATAGAAAAAATATTCTGATGGACATTTGCATAGTTTTCAACTCTAGAATTTCCATTTAGTTCTTTCTTTAGTAATTTCTATTCTTTTTCTTTTCTTTATTTTATTTTATTTTATTTTATTTTATTTTGTTATGTTAGTCACCATTCATTACATCATTAGTTTTTGATGTAGTGTTCCATGATTCATTGTTTGCGTATAATACCCAGTGCTCCATTCAGTACATGCCCTCCTTAATACCATCACCAGGCTAACCCATCCCCCACCCCCTTCCCCTCTAGAACCCTCAGTTTGTTTTTCAGAGTCCATCGTCTCTCATGGTTCATCTCTCCCTCCGATTTCCCCCCATTCATTTTTCCCTTCCTGCTATCGTCTTCTTTTCTTTTTTTTTTTTAACATATAATGTATTATTTGTTTCAGAGGTATAGGTCAGTGATTGATCAGTCTTAACACAATTCACAGCGCTCACCAGAGCACATACCCTCCCCAATATCTATCACCCAACCACCCCATCCCTCCCACCCCCCACCAATCCAGCAACCCTCAGTTTATTTCCTGAGATTAAGAATTCTTCATATCAGTGAGATCATATGATACTTGTCTTTCTCTGATTGTCTTATTTTGCTTAGCATAATACCCTCTAGTTCCATCCCCATCGTTGCAAATGGCAAGATTTCATTTTGGTTTTTTTTTTTTTTTTGCAAAATATTCCATTGTATATATATATATACCACATCTTCTTTATCCATTCATCTGTTGATGGACATCTAGGCTCTTTCCATAGTTTGGCTATTGTGGACATTGCTGCTATAAACATTGGGGTGCACGTACCCCTTCGGATCACTACATTTGTATCTTTGGGGTAAATACCCAGTAGTGCAATTGCTGGGTCATAGGGTAGCTCTATTTTCAACTTTCTGAGGAACCTCCATACTGTTTTCCAGAGTGGCTACACCAGCTTGCATTCCCACCAACAGTGTAGGAGGGTTCCCCTTTCTCCGCATCCCCGCCAACATCTGTCGTTTCCTGACTTGTTAATTTTAGCCATTCTGACTGGTGTGAGGTGGTATCTCATTGAGGTTTTGATTTGGATTTCCCTGTGTGTCTGTTGGCCATTTGGATGTCTTCTTTGGAAAAATGTCTGTTCATGTCTTCTGCCCATTTCTTGATTGGATCTTTTGTTCTTTGGGTGTTCAGTTTAAGAAGTTCTTTATAGATTTTGAATACTAGCCCTTTATCTGATATGTCATTTGCAAATACCTTCTCCCATTCTGTCAGTTGTCTTTTGGTTTTGTTGACTGCTTCCTTTGCTCTGCAAAAGCTTTTTATCTTGATGAAATCCCAATAGTTCATTTTTGCCCTTGCTTCCCTTGCCTTTGGTGATGTTTCTAGGAAGAAGCTGCTGCGGCTGAGGTCGAAGAGGTTACTGCCTGTGTTCTTCTCTAGGATTTTGATGGATTCCTGTCTCACATTTAGGTCTTTCATCCATTTGGAGTCTATTTTTGTGTATGGTGTAAGGAAATGGTCCAGTTTCATTCTTCTGCATGTGGTTATTCCCATTTTTGAACCACTGTCAACATATTTCCCTTTTGTTCTTAAAATATATGCTCTGATACATTCAATTCTTCAAACATATTTATAATATCTGATTTAAAAGTCTTTGCTAAACCCAACCTGTGGGCCAAGCCAGAGAAATTTTCTTATTGATTACTTCTTACCTAAGTATGGTTCACACTTTCCTGGTTTTGTTTTATTTGTAGAAAACTAAACGTTTTAGATAATATATTCTAGCAACTCTAGATTATGACTTTCTTTTCTTTATTTTCTCTGAAGGTTTTTTCTTGATATTTTTTGTTGTTAGATTATTGGTGTTGTTGCTTTAAGTAATTTACCTGGATTGAATCCAAGGAATTTATCACCCATGTAGTGTGAGGCTGTGCACAGCTGCTCATATTTTTTATTATTATTTATATTTGAAGGGGTTCAGAATCAGCTTCCCCAAAATGTGCCCATCTTAACATGTGGATTACTTTGAGATGAAGTCAATCAAGGCCCAGAAGTCAATCATGACTCAGAAGAGGTCTTACCTCCCCCTTAACCGCCTGAAAAAATTTAAATGAAGACCTGGCCCAGGAAGAGAACCATCACCAGAGATAACTACAAAAAATATGGGCTAGGCATGGTGAGCTGGGGGAAACTCAGTAGGGCATGGAGATAAAATTCCTCTCTGTGTCCCATTGTCTCTGCATGTCATGGCAAACATTTGTTTACCAAATATTTGCTCTTCCCATCTTCCTGTAAACTGTCTTCCTTCCCTTTGAAGTCGCAGACCCCATCCTTAGCTCAGGATGACATATAAGCCTCAATGACCTGAATGCCTGTGGGTCTCATAGTCTAATGGGGCTCCCATATGTATGTAATTAAATTTGTTTTTCCTCCCATTAATCTGTCTTAAATCAATTTAATTAATAGATCAGCAAAAAGGATAGAGGAAAAATTCTTCCTCCCCTACACATTTTTTAAAACCAGGCTTCCTAGGAGCGACCCCTAGGTTTGCAAAACTTAACAGTCAGTCAATAATTAAACAAAGATGTGGTCAAACAACTTAGGTCCATAATGCTCCCCCCACCCTCCCTGCTGCTGAATCTGTGTCTGGTTTGAGGCACACGTTCAAAGTTTGGGCAGTTTTCAGGTGAGCCTGGCTTTTACTTTCTGCCAGGCCTTCTCCGGTCCCCATCACACATGCACACAGCCCCCAGAAAGTCAGAGATGTGTGGAATGTTTATCAAGTCCCTCAATTACTGTCTCACTGTTAAATATCTTCCTAGTCTCCTGTGCTACTTGCCCCTACAAGAACTACAACCTTAGACCGGTAAAGCCCTAGGCTTTTCCTGTTTGCTGCTGGGTGAGATTTGTCCAGCCTCCACTCCAAATAAAGTCCTCCCCCTCCCACAGTGAAAGTGCTGGTTTTCATGGCCAGCCAGCCGCAATAGCATAACTACTATATCATCCGAACTGGTATGGGGCAGGTGGTTAGCCCAGACAAGAATGCTATAGACTCCCACTGTTTTTCCCAAAGTTGAGTAGTTTTTTTTTCTGAATATATGTCAGTTTTGGTTTGTATCTGGTAGATTTCCAGAGCCCTGAAATGACTTTTTTTTCTCCCCACATTTTTGCAGTTTTCTAGTTCTCTTCAATCCCGTATAGCTGGAAGTCCTGCCTCTTTTCCCTTTATCATGTGATCAGTTCAAATTTCTGTAACACTAAGATGCAAATTTATATAACCAAACCCTTCAGGATACAGAGCAGAATAAAGGGCTCTTTATTTAACAGGATCAAACCTTCATAAAAGGCAGTTAGGGATTATAATGAGTATTATTTTTTTTCTTTTCTAACTACAACACCCTAGAAGTATTTCTGGCATACACTTGGCTATGTGAGTCATGTTTTTTCTTTTTCCTTCTTACAAAGAGTAAAAGAGCAACGGGCATACAACCACCCAGATAAACAATAGTACTTAATACCATCTCTTGCCTCATTCCAAAAACACTTCACTTAACTTCCAGAATACTTTCTCTTCTGTTACTTCACTAGTTATTCTTTCTCTACTCCTGGCTTCTGAATTTTGTGTGTCCCTGTGCTAAGTTTTCGACTTTCTTCTATTCATCAACACACTGACGTATTTGGTAGTCTCATTCAGTCTCTTGTCTTCAAACTAATGATCCCCCAATATACAGGCACTTATTTGACATTTCTGCTTGGAAATTGAGTAGATAGTTAAAACGGAACATATCTAAAACAAAACTCTTGGTTTCTGTCCACATCCCACTGCTCCTCCACAATTCTTCCATCCATCCAATTTTTCTGGCCCCAGACCTGGAAATTACCTGAGTTGACTCTGCTCCCTTTCACTCACATCTAATACACCCCCATGTCCTACGGGGTTCATAATTCAAAATATATCCCGAATATGAACTGACTGACCTCCTTCAATGCCAATAGCTTAAACAAAGCCACCTTTATTTCTCATCTGGGCTATTGCAATAACTCCTGAAATGTTATCCCTGCTCCCATATGGTCAGTTCTCTTTTATAAAATATAAATTAAATTTTATCATAACTCAGCCCGACTGAGAAAGTGTTCTTGAATGTTTTTGACCACCTTATTTATGGTGTTGACTGCCAAAACACACTCTCTATATTAAGCTATTTTCCTTTAAAATATTTTTTACTACTTAAGTTTGCATTATATGCTGATTTGTTATTTTATTGTTGTCTGTCTCCTTCCTATAGTACAAGCTCAACAGGGCAGGAATTTTTCTTTTTCTTATTCATGGTTCTAGCCCTAATATGTGACACTTAGTAGATATTTAATATGTATTGATAGTTGAAAAGCATAAGTACAAGAATAAACTGCATGAAAAGCATAAATAGAAGAATGAATTGCATGTATCAGAGTTATATTGAAGGAATTATGGATCTAAATGTCTCTGTATTTGTTTAAAGTAAGTGAGCATTTTTTTAAAAAAAGATTTTATTTATTTATTTGACAGAGAGAGACACAGCAAGAGAGGGAACACAAGCAGGGGGAGTGGGAGAGGGAAAAGCAGGCTTCCCGCCAAGCAGGGAGCCCGATGTGGGGCTCGATCCCAGGACCCTGGAATCATGACCTGAGCCGAAAACAAATGCTTAATGACTGAGCCACCCAGGCACCCCAAGTGAGCATTTTTCTATTTATGATACATCTATTTAATTCTTAGGAATTAGTAAAATTTCTTTATTAATTTTAAAATGACAAAATATTACATGCTAATTATTTGAAAATCCGAAGAATGAATAGAAAGTTAAGTGATATTCCTAAAAGTTTACACATATGTCATGTAGGCACACACAAGTTTATACAAACATACATGCAAGTGTATTTTATGTCTATGCATATAAATTAAGGTTATATGGTATCTATTCTTTTACAGCTTTCTCCATGCACACATAAACATATATACAACTAGGGGCAGCTTAGTGGCGCAGTCAGTTAAACCTCTGACACTTGGTTTTTGGCTCAGGTCACGATCTCGGGGTCATGAGATCCAGCCCTGAGTAGGGTTCCATACTCAGTGGGGAGTCTGCTTGGGATTCTCTCTCTCTCCCTCACCCTCTCTCTCTTTCTCTAAAATAATAAATAAATAAATAAATAAATAAATAAATAAATAAATAAATCTTTAAAGAAACATATATACAGCTATATAGAGCTTTTTGTCACTGTCGAGTGTCTTTACGAAATTAGTATCATACTGTGCACATTCTATATCAAGTGTTTTTTGTCATATAATACATCTTGAACAAGCATCCAATACAAATATATTAAATCAGTATGTTAAATAGCTGGATTAAAGTCCATAATATGTATATAATCATTTTTTTATACTAGCAAAATATTTTATTAGTTTATAATGATAAAAGAAGGAAAGTAAAGATTTCTTTTTGGTGTATACTGGAGTTAAGGGAAATAGAAGAATAAGGGGATTAATGGGATTTTTATGTACTTTGACAACAATAAAAAGTTAACAATACCAACCGTTTGCCATAAAACTTATCATAGCTCCACCAAAACACACATACAAAGGATCATAGTTTCAAAACCTATAAAAGTAAAAAATATACAGACACTCTAACACTTAATTTACTCTTTAATATAAAATTGTAAACATTTATTTACACAAAGTAAATGTGTATAACAAAGTCTGAGCACCCTCTTCTTTTGAGTCATGGCTCCTGGAATAGGGTATTTGCACTGAAGCAGAGACCTCCCTTCCCCTGACTACCCAAAAACCAGATTCATAAATAAAGCCACAGGCAGCTCCCTGGGGGGACCCCAAGCATCACATTTTGTTGCTCCAACACTGCAGTGAGTGAGAAGCCTGCTGTCTGTCTGGTTGCCCTAGGACTAAGGCAGGGGCAGCCCTCCCCTGGAGGGGATAGAGATGAGCAGCCAGAGGGAGACCAGAAGAGGAACAAGGACCCATCACCAGCTTTCAGCCTGCCACTTTTGGTAGAAAACCCAATGAAGTTACCTTCTTCCTCTTCAGATAAGGTAACTCACTCAGAGGATGGAGTCTTCACTGGCTTTATATAATTATTTCTTTTTTTGATGGGTATTCAGATTGTTACTAGGGGTTTTTTTTGTGATTAAAAATAATATTGTGATACATCATTGTACTTATATCTTCATATATTGGGGATTTTATTTCTATAGACTAGATTCTTACAGAATTAGAGTAAATGTTCTCCTCTTCCAGGCAATAGTGGCATTGTCCTTTCTGAATCTTTTGAGGTTAGGTATGGCCATGTGGCATGCTTTCATTGATGAAATGTGAGTGGAAGTGATGGGTGTCATTTCTGAGAGCTATTTCAAGGTCCATTTGCCACATTCTTTTCCCCCTTAATAGTAATTGTGGGAGCCACTGTGGAGATGGGTCCTCTCTCAGCCTGGCTCCTTAAGTGATTACAATGAGCAATCTCCCCAGGCAGGCTGGTTTGGTTGCCTTAAGCTATAGAGATTTCAGAATTTTTGTATATGCAATATTGCAATATAACCTACTCTTTCTTAACAAATACACTTTTGAGAAGTTAGATTCCTGTGTCAGAGGATGATGCATTTCAGAAATTTTAATAGGTATTGCCAAGATACTTTCCAAAGAGAAGGTAACATTCCATAAATCTACCAGTTTTCTAAAAGGCTGCCAAGACAGGAAATTATTATTCTTTAAAATTTTTGCCAATCTGAAAGATAAAAAATGATATCGCATTGTTGCTTTAATTTTTTTCTCATGACTTATAAAAATTTTTAAACTTAAATGTTTAATTTTTAGGTTCCTTAACTACTATGGAGGTTGAGATATTGCCCACATATTTATTGGTAGCTTGTATTTCTTCTTTGATGAGTTGTCTATTCATATCATTTGTCCATTATATTGAGTTATTTTTCCTTTTTTATATTAATTTGTGGATGAGTGTTCTTTATTCTATTAATACTTCATACCTTATACACATTTCAAATATCTCATTAGGTTTACTATTTTCCTTTTTATCATATCTTTGCCATATTTTGTAAATTCTGTTTTGATTTTGCTTTTGATTCAGGGGGATTTTTAAAGAGACTGTCTTATGAGATGTAATTAAGTCTTGTGGGTTTTTAAACCTTAGTTACATTATTTTTAGTTATTGGATTGTGATTATATAATTTGGGAAAGAATTTTTAAAAGATTTTGTTCATAGCCAAATATGTGACTGGTTTTTCTAAATATTCCAGGGACAAGAGAATTGAATGCACATTCTATTTGTAAGCTATTGGACTATTAGACTATTGATCTATTTGACTATTAAAACATGCTTGTTGTTCGACTGGGCATGAGACTGGCATCTGAAGGGGGAGGAGGCAGTCTTTTAAGACTGAGCCCTTGGGCGCCTGGGTGGCTCAGTTGGTTAAGCGACTGCCTACGGCTCAGGTCATGATCCTGGAGTCCCAGGATCGAGTCCCGCATCGGGCTCTCTGGTCTGCAGGGAGTCTGCTCCTCCCTCTGACCCTCCCCCCTCTCATGGGCTCTCTCTCTCATTCTCTCTCAAATAAATAAATAAAATCTTTAAAAAAAAAAAAAAGACTGAGTCCTTAACCTGTGGAATCTGATGGCCTTTCCATATAGTCTCAGAATTGGGTTGAATTGTAGGACACCCAGTTAGTGTCCTGAATATTGCTTGGTGGTATGGAGGAAATCCCCACACCCATGCATTAGAATTGGTCCCAGAACCTTTTAAGTAGGACCAGGGTAACTGCAATAGAAACTTCAATTTGGAGAAGGAAAGCATGAGAAACACATTGGAGAGAATGATCTAGAGCAATTTCACTCTGCTAAGCAGGAGTTGTTTATCTGCTTGTGCTGGCAGTGGAGTAGGTCTTGGTTGGTCCATTTGGCTGTCCCTGGTTCGGCTCTTTCAGAGGAACTCCTTTGTCCATGACCCTTGTTGCCTTCTGGGAACTGTTTCTTGTCTCTAATACCCCATGGCAACTCTTAAGTGATTATTAGAATGCATTCTTTGAGGACTGTTTCAGGCCTCACAATTTTGCTTTTGTAGGCTATGCTGATGGCTAATACGGTAACACGATCCCTTAAAAACACTAATGTGCAGTTTATTTGCTTATAGTCTTTTGAATGTTCCAATAACTACACCCAAATATATATATTAATTTTAGTCTTGAGCATACCTCTCTTAAGACTTCTGTGTTATAACCATCCTTCTCACTTTATCTGTCTGAAAATTTCCAAGTACTTCAGCTAGAGGCACAACTCAATGGGAAATTTGTGTGTCTTGCAAATCATCACAAGTAATATGTTTACCAAATGTTTTCAACACATGAAGAGGGGTAACCATCTTTTGATCTACTCATCTTCATCCTCACTGCATGTTACTTAATCTTCAAGCCAACATCATACCTTTCCTGGTTTTGTGATGGCTGCATCCCACTTCCAGTCCTAATTTTTCTAATGTTATGGCAAAAGCTAAGCTATTAGTAACAGAGATCCAAAAATATAGCAGCTTTATTAAAATACACATTTATTTCTTGTATACATACTATCCCCAAAATGAGCAATTCAGGTTTTCAAGGTGATTCAGTTCCCCTAACTCTCCAGGCACCTAGGTTCTTTCCATTTTGTTGTTTTGCCAAAGCTCAGGTTTTATTCTTAACTTTATAACCAAAGCTGGTATGTGAGCATGTTTGTATTTAGCTTGTAGGAATAGGAAAATCAAGGCAGGCAATTTTTCTTTAAATTGTGGCAGAAATTTTACACATTACTTCTAGTCACAGTCTACTGGTGAAATCTTAGTGACATGACCACAACCAGGCAGTTTCTAACTTTTGTGTGCCTGCCCATCTTAAGCTCTGGAAGAAGTTGAGAATGTTTATTCCTTTTTTCCCCCTGATTTTAAATTGTAAAGTCCATAATACTTTTCTAATATGCCCTATGGTTATCTTTCTATTTTTAAGAGTCATACATAATAGGTCTCTATTATCAATTTAAATTAAATAATTCTTATACCTCCCCTAAAAATTTATACACTTATCTATTACACCAAAAAGGAAACCTTTAGAATGCTTCTATTTCCCCCACTTTCTTCCCTAACCAACTCTACACACAACTCCTAAATTAGTTCATAAAAATAAGTTTCAAATTATTATTTTTCCCCTTGCACAATGTTTCTTCTGATTAAGAAAGCCTAATGTGAGGACAAAAATTGTGTTGATCTTAGAACATTTCCTGGCATCCATTATACATGCAATAAATTTTTGTTGGTTGAATGAAAAATTCCTTCTTTTCTTCCCCACTGGTTTATCATGTCATATAAATGATATATACATATATGTATATACACATACATATATATTTAATTCTAATACTATATATTACTAGAAGTGAGGCACAACACAGTGAAGTTATACAGTATTTTATTAATATAATTGAAGAAATTTAAAAAATAATATATATCAGGTAATCACTAATATTTTACTAGTATATGACCAGGTGTTTTTTTCTTGCATTAATTCTGAGTGACACTTTGTATGCTATTGAAAAAAGATGCATAAATTGACTTCTATGGTTCTTTGATTATTGCTTTATTGTGATGATTTATTTTGTTTTTGATTATTGATCACAATACAGTTGAACCTTAAACAATGAGAAGGTTGGGGAGCCAATGCTGTTGAAAATGAGCATATGACTTTTAAGTCCCCCCAAAACTTAACTGTAATAGCCTATTGTTGACTGAAAGCCTAACCAATAATACAAAGCAAATTAACACATAGTTTGTATGTTATATGTATCATATACTGTACTCTTACAATAAAATAAGCTAGAGAAAAGAAACTATTATTAATAAAATTATAAGGAAGAGAAATATGTCTATAGCACTGTACTGAATTTATCAAAAGAAAATCCACATAAAAGGACCTGTACAACTCAAACCCATGTGCTCTGTTCAACTGTAATACCACAAGGCAGAACATGTTGCACTTGAGGAATAGAAATAAAGGTATCTTATATGTCAAATATATAGACAAGTCAATGGTAACTCTGCTGTCTCTTATCAGTTTCTTTGCTTTGTTTACAATAGGGCTTACTTATTGGTCTGTTTGGACAGTCACCACATGTGAGGAATCCTCTTTCTAAGAATCTCCTGGAAAAAGACAAACAAATATTACAGTATTACCATGGCCAAAGAGAAACGTGAAACCTGGAGATATATTAAAATATAACGATAACAAAGAGGTATGCAAAAGATCTTCTAAACTCAAATACCTTAACCAAAATCTACAGTTTGGTTATGAGACAAAACTAACTAAACATTATAAAACACTGTACTGTTCATAAGTTTATGGGAATTAAAATACCCTTGCAATATATCCCAAAGTAAATAACAATGGGTTGCCTAAAATATTACATCTATTTTTTTATCATTGCAAATTCTTTTCCACTTCAATTTATTTATTTATACATACATACATACATACATACATACATACATTTTTGATTATATATAATGACCCCTTGCTGTAACTCCTAGGTATGAATCATAGGCATGATTGTAAAGTAAAAATAAATAGCATAATAGTCATCCAGGAAGCCTCCTGTTTCAACTAAATAGGGTTAACAGTGCTCTGTTTAAACAAGTCTTTTTTTTTTCTGGTAGTGGAAGATGGCCTTTTCTGTTTAGTGAGTCAAACCTAACCAAAGACATGTCAGAACGACACAGTGAGAATGTAGGAATAATACAGGCTTTGTCTCACTTCTCTGAGAAAAGAAAAGACAACCTGTGTTCTTTAGTTAAATAAGTTTTGGATTAAGTGAAACATTTGATTGCCAAATGAATACAAAGTTCTTCAAAATACATTTGGTAGTTTATTTTCTAACTACGTAAATGGTCTCATTCTGGTGAGTCCAACTTGATACAATGTCAAATTTATAGTGATTCACAGATTTATAACTTTTATGAAATGCCAGATTATAAGTAAAGTTGTTTTGAAAATCAAGGAAAGACTTTTTTTAAAGAATTGAGAACTACTTTCCAAAGAGATTCACTTTCCTTATATTATCATTTAATACTTTTTTCTATCAGAATCCTTACTTAACAATAATTGGTGAGAAGATCAATAAGGAGGTTGTTGAATGGATATCATAAAATCAATGAACGTATAGTTCATGCACTTTATGCATTGAATATTCCTTTGGATCCTCTGTCAGAAATTGTTTATTTTTACTTTCCATACTTATAAATAAGATTTATTAATTTGATTTCAAATCTTGTGATGAGTAGAAACAGCCAAGTAGGAGAGTCAAGGACATATAAATAGAACAATGATTGTTCATAATGTTGATTTTGAATCACTAACAAAAAGAGAAATAATGTTATGAAGAGAGGGAGAGTGCACTGTACCTTATCCAAGATTTTCATATAACATTTTAAGTTAGAATTTCTGATGTTCAAAAGGAATGAGATCTTGCCATGTGCAACGACGTGGATGGAACTGGAAGGTATTATGTTGAGCGAAATAAGTCAAACAGAGAAAGACATGTATCGTATGACCTCACTGATATGAGGAATTCTTAATCTCAGGAAACAAACTGAGGGTTGCTGGAGTGGGGGGTGGGGTGGGAGGGATGGGGTGACTGGGTGATAGACACTGGGGAGGGTATGTGCTCTGGTAAGCGCTGTGAATTGTGCAAGACTGTTGAATCTCAGATCTGTACCTCTGAAACAAATAATGCAATGTATGTTAAGAAAAAAAAAAAAGAAGAAGAAGAAGAAGAAGGTAGCAGGAGGGGAAGAATGAAGGGGGGGAATTGGAGGGGTAGATGAACCATGAGAGACGATGGACTCTGAAAAACAAACTGAGGGTTCTAGAGGGGAGGGGGGTGGGAGGATGGGTTAGCCTGGTGATGGGTATTGAGGAGGGCACATTCTGCATGGAGCACTGGGTGTTATACACAAACAATGAATCACGGAACACTACATCTAAAACTAATGATGTAATGTATGGGGATTAACATAAGAATTAAAAAAAAAAAAGGATCTAAAAAAAAAAAAGAATTTCTGATGTTTATATGGATATTGGCCCTGACTAAAACATGTTCTTTTCGTATACATCCTTGTTAAATAATCCTCTCCTGCAAATAATCAAATTTTCAAAATTATACAAACAAAACATTAAGTGTTTTCCCACTATATTCACACAATGAATTAAAAAGCTGAAACCTAGAATATCAGCTATGGACCTAAAGTTCTACAATTAATTATCATACAGAATAGAAATAGATATACAACAAGTAAAGTGTTTAACAATGGATGTGAGGACTATATTACTGAAACCAATCATAGTCATTCAATTTTCATTGTTGTTTTCACAAGGTGTTGTTAGCTGATTTATCCCCATTCTTCTTTTTTTTTTAAGATTTATTTATTTATTTTAGAGGGAGAGTACATGAGTGGGGGGTGAGGTGGGGAGCAGGAGAGAGAGAATCAAAAGAGGGGCTCCATCTCATGACCCTGAGATCATGACCTGGACACTCAACCAACTGAGCCACCCCAGAGCTTCTAATTTAACCCCATTCTAAAATTTAAAAAAATCACTGGAGGTTAAAAGATAGAACAAAGATTCTCTGCAAACTGCCTGCTTCCCAACCCCCCCTAATCCTTTAGGTTGAATTATAAAGTAAAGGAGGGAGAGTGAGAAAAACCACATAGACAAGGTAGGCTTTAAACTAAAAATGGTAACAAGAGACAAAGAAGATCAATATATAGTGGTAAAGGGGTAATTCATCCAGCAGATATAACAGTAGTAAATATATATGCACCCAACATTGGAGCACCTAAATTTATTAAGCAATTACTAACAGATCTGAAGGGAGAAATAGACAACAATACAGTAACAGTACAGGATTTCTCTAGCCCACTTTCAACAATGGATAGATTATGCAGAAAGAAAATCAGTACATTATACATTATAATGTATGGATTTAAATCATGCATTATACCAATACGAACCTAAGAAATATGTATAGAATTTTCCATCCAACAAAAGCAGAATACACATTCTTCTCAAGTGCATACATCATTTTTCAGGATGGACCATGTGATGGGACACAAAACAAGTGTTAGCAAATTTAAGAATATTGAAATCATACCAATAATTTTTACTGTCCACAATGATATGAAACTAGAAATCAACAAGAGGAAAGCTGTAAAATCTACAAATATGTGGAAGTTAAACAACACACTCCTGAACAACCAATGGATCAAAAGAGAAATCAAAAGGGAAATTTAAAAAAAATCTCAAAACAGATGAAAATGGAAACACAACATGCCAACAAACACAACATACCAACACCTATGGGATGCCACCAAAGCAGTTCTGATAGGGAAATATATAGACGTAAATGCATATATTAAGAAAATAATAAGGATCTCAAATAAACTAATTTTACACCCCAAGAGCTAGAAAAAGAAGAACAAACTAAGCCCAGGGTCAGCAGAAAAAAAGAAATAATAAATATCAGCAGAAATAAATGAAATCAAATCAGAAAAACAATAGATGAAATCAACCAAACTAAGAGCTGGTTTTTCAATATTGTTCTGATGGTTAAATATACATAAATCAATAAATGTTGATTGACATTGATAGAATGAAAGATTAAAATCATATGATCATTTCAGTAGATGCACTTGACAAAATAAAACATCCTTTCATGATGGAAACCTCCAATCTTGAGTATAGAAGGAACATACCTCAACTTAATAAAGGCCATATACAACAAATCCACAGCTAACATCATACTCAATGGTGAAAAATTGAAAATTTTTCCTCTAAGATCAGAAACAAGACAAGGGTGTCCACTCTCAGCACTCTTATTCAACATAGCCCTAGCCAGAGAAATTAGGCAAGACAAAGAAATAAAAGACATCCACATCAGATAAAATTGTCCTTATTCACAGATGATATGATCTTTATATATAAAAAACCATAAAAATCCAACCAAATAGAAAGATATCCTGTGTTCATGGATTCAAAGAATTAATATTGTTAAAATGTCCATACTACCCAAAGCCATGTATAGGTTCAGTGTAATCCCTATCAAAATTCCGATGGCATTTTCACAGAAATATTAAAAAAGCAATTCTAAAATTTGTATGGAACCACAAAAGACCCCAAATTGTCAAAGCAATCATGAGAAAGAAGATCAAAGCCAGAAAGATCAAATAAAGCATCACACTTCATGATTTCAAACTATGTTACAAAGTTATTAGTTAAAACAGTATCATACTGGCAAGACACATATACAAACGGAAAAGAATTGAGAGACCAGAAATAAACCCCTGCATTTATGGTCAACTAATATTTGCAAGGGAACCAAGAATATACAATAGGAGCAGAAAGATCTCTTCAACAAACAGTAATGGGAAAACTGGACAATCACATGCAGAAAAATAAATTGGACCTCTAACTTACACCACTCACAAAAACTAACTCAAAATGGATGAAAGACTTAAACTGTAAAAGTCCTAGAAGAAAACACAGGAGAGAATCTCCTTGACATAGGTCTTGGCAATAAATTTTTAGATATGACACCGAAAGCACAAGAAACAAAAGCAAAGATCAACAAGTGGGACTATAAAATTAAAAGGCTTCTGCATAGCAAAAGAAATGATCCAAAAAAAGCAACCTACAGAACAAGAGAAATTTTTTCCAACCATATGTTGGATAAGGGGTTAATATCCAAAATATATTAAAAAAAAAAACCCATATAAGTCAATAACAAACAAATGAACCAACTTAAAAATTGGTGGAGGAACTAAATAGATATTTTTTCAAAGACGTCTAAATGGCCAACATGTACATCAAAAGATGCTCAACATAGTCATTAGGAAATGCAAATCAAAACCACAGTGATATATCATCTCACAACTGTTAGAATGGCTATTGTTGGGAAGACAAGAGATAACAAGTGTGGGCTAGAATGTGGAGAGAAAAGAACCCTTGTACACTGTTGATGGAAATGCATATTGGTTCAGCCATTATGGAAAACAGTATGGAGGTTCCACAAAAAATTAAAATTAGAACTATTATATGATCCAGTAATCCCACTCCTGGATATATACCCAAAGGAAATGGAAACAGGGTATCTGAGAGATACAGACTCCCATGTTTTGTGGCAGCATTATTCACATTAGCTAAGATGTGGAAATAAACTAAGTGTCCATCAACGCATGGATAAAAGAAAGTGTGATTATATATATAATGGAATATTATTGAACCATGAGAAAGGAGAAATTCCTGCCATTTACAACAACACGGATGGACCTTGAAGGCATTCTGCTAAGTGAGAGAAGTCAGAGAAAAACAAATACTATGTGGTATCACTTAAGTGTAGAACCTAAAAAAAAAAGCTGAACTGGTAAAAACAGAGATTAGAATAGTGGTTACCCAAGGCTGAAGAGTGGGGGAATTGGGGAGATGTTCTGGGTTCAAACTTGCAACCAGGAAATAAATAACTCCTGGAGATCTAATGCTCGGCATAGTGATTATAGACAACAATATTGTATGATAAACTCAAAGCTGCTAAGAGACTAGGTCTTAACTGCTCCCACAACAAGAAAGAAATGCTAGTTATGTAGTGTGACAGAGGTATTAACTAATGCTATAGAGGTAATCACACTGTGATATATAAATGTATCAAATCAATACACTGTACACCTTAAACTTATGCAATGTTATATGCCAATAATATCTCAATAAAAATACATTTTTTTAAAAAAGGAAAGAAAACCCACATAGCTTAGGCCCTTGGTTCTCAAACTTTGGCATACATCAGAATCATTAGCAGAGTTTGTTAAAATCTAGATTCCTGAGCCACATCCTTAGAGTTTCTGAATCCCATGCCTAAGCAATCTGTAGCACAAGCAGACAAGTCCCACACTTGATGTGGCACCAGATGGTCAAGTAGCAGGTCCTCCTGAGCCTGAGGATGGTGTTCCCGAGTCACACAGACCCCAGGCTGACATGCAGCCGGGAGCTATAGGACAGTCTACCAAGTCTTCTCTGCCTGGCATGCACATGCTGACTGCTTGGTGCCTGCATCCCCTGGGTTGCTAAATATTTTTAATGTTTTAATTTTTATTTCTTTATTTTTTATTTCAGGTTTTTATTTAAATTCTAGTTAGTTAACATATTTGGTAAAACTGGTTTCAGGCTAAAATTTAGTGATTCATCACTGGCGTATAACACCCAGTGCTCATCACAAGTGCCCTCCTTAATACCCACTGCTCATTTAGCCCATCCCCTGCCCACCTCCCTCCATCAACCCTCAGTCTGCTAAATACTTTTTATATTACCCCTCTGATTACCTTTGAATGGTTCAGATAATAGTTCAGAGAGAAAGCCCTGAAATGCGCATGTTCCTGGGAAAGGTATGAAAATCAGCTGCTAAAGGTAGGGCAGATTCTTTTGGCAAGGACCATAAGAATTTATGGCAGAGAGTTTAATAAAATTTAACATAAGCAGAAAGTTCATTTGTTTTGCAAAGTAACTTCAAGCCCCCTCAAATAATTAGAATAGTGGTTACCCAAGGCTGAAGAGTGGGGGAATTGGGGAGATGTCAATCAAATAAATATACGTTCTTAAGTAAAAGTAATATTCTTGCTATAAGCTAAATCTCCTAGGCCTGTTTTCCTACCAGCCTGCTATCCCTCAGCCCTTCCTGTAGAGACCTTTTGTCACTGTCCTTGTGGAGATGGGTTGGCCCAGAGATCCGACAAGAAGCATTGTGTCTGTGGAAATCAGTGTGCACAGACCCTGCTAGAAAACACGCAAACCACCCCAGGCACACAAGACACCTCAGAGTTCTCCCCTCCTTGCACACACCACCCAGTAAGAAGAATGAGCATGAGGAGAGGGGTTTCATCTTTCATATAATGGAATTTTAATCCTGAATTAATTGAAAAACTGTGGAATTTGAATGCTTTTACCTTCAAGTGTCTAGATCATTTTTTTTTTTTTCCTGCTCTCAGGTGGTATGGACTTCAGACCACAATTATTAGAACAGACAGTCACATTTTTGCAGATCTGCCTTTGTATATTCTATTTACTGCTTAGTCTGGATATTGCAGAAAAATGACATGCTGAGCAGACTTTCTCGGCACGAGTCTGACGGTATTTCCCAGAATGGACTGAATTGAAGAGGAGCTGGGGTAATAAGTAATGTGTAATAGAGCAGGGAAGCCATGGGGATTGCGCATTGGATTGTGGCAGTGGGAATAAAGAGGAAGAGCTTGACATAAGGAAAATACTTGATAAGGCTTGGAAATGAAGAAAAGATAAAAAGGGATCAAAATGATTCTGCAGATTGATACAAACAATGGCTAGAAGAGCAGTGGGGTCACTGAGTCCTTAACAGAGGCCTGGATGGCTGTCTGGGCCATCCCACCTGCATGTGCATGCTGGGGTCTAGTGGCCACCAGAGGGGTTAGAGGTACAAATGTGGCTTTTTCTTCTGAGTATGGTTGACCTTGGATTGGAACAAAATGTGCTGGGGGTGACAATGTTCCATTCAGTAGAAGGGTGGAAACACAAGAATAGCAGCGAGATAAGAGGACTTGCAAGGGGATGTCTTTGTGAACCTTTGGCATAGAAGTGACAGTTAACACCACATGCTTGAATGATAGTCCCAGGGGAAGTGAAGGGAAGAGGTGAGTGGGAGGGCAAGGACTGAGCCCAAGTGATTGCCTATCAACGTGACACATCTCATTTGGCTTTATTTTTTGTTTGCTCTGTTTCCAAATGGATTTTTAAAAAGAAGGATGAACCGTTTTTGATCAGAGTGAACCAGTGTTAATTTGTAAATACAGGCATATTGATAGAAAACTTGGTCTAGAACTAGCATTTTGTTTTTCAGTTTTTTCATCTGATTATGCATTCACAAATAGTATTCAATGGTCATTAAACTTTTTCAAAATAAATCTTTGGACAGAAGTTCAGGCATTAAATTCCTTAAGTATTACAGTCTGAGGGCTATTTTCTGAAAATGAAAACTATTTCTCTAGGTTTTATCTAGTAAATACAGTGTTGTAGTTTTGATCACTGAAACTTAACACAGTTATACTTAATGTCATGGTTGGTTCCAACTATCCCATGAATACAATACCTTATGTTAGCAAATATTTGTATTTATTTCAACCATCACTAAAACGAACATAGCAAATATTTGTATTTATTTAAACCATCACTAAAATGAAAATATTCTTCTTCAGTTAACCAATCAGATATTTAGGAAAAAGGAGAAAAAGTCTTTTCTAAACCCTAGGAGTCTAGTTGCTGAAAAACAGCAAACTTTTGTAAACAGGGGTATGTGAAAACCTTATTTTAATTTGGGGAAAATGTTGAATTCATATTTTGAAAATAATTAAATGGTTTAAATTACACAAATGTAATATAAGTACTTTAAATAATGAGCCTCATCTGGTTTATAGAAATATTTGCAAAGGGATTTTGGTCATTTGTCCTGACTGAGCATCCGTTGATTTAAAATATCCAAAATGAAAATTTCTGTCTAAATATATTTCCAAGCAAGTATTATTAAAATAGGAATGATGATTAGGAGAAAAGAGATGTTTTCAATGGCAATATAAGGAAAATATGAACTGTGCTAAAACCTCTGCTTGATTTCAAAACTGTTGCTAGATGAACTAAATCATGGTCAATAATGAAGTAAAAGTGTCATAAACAGCACTTATAATTCTAGTTTACTGTTAATTTTTTCATTGCTTCCAAGAGCTTAGCTCATTTGTTACCTGTGTAATTAATTGATAGCTCACTCATTTACATGTTCATTGAACAAATACTATTAAAGGACTGAAACATGTCCCAGGCACTTTTCAGTCAAGGCTTCTGGGAGCCTACATGGTTAGCGAGTATTTATGAGCAGCCTTGTTAAGTAAATGCAGATTTCTTTAAAGTCTAGATTGATCAAATTACGAAAATGTCTGTATTACTGAACAAAATGAAGTATTTGTTTTCTTAAATCTTTCCCCACTCTCATTAGTACTCTAGAATTTTAATTAAGTACTTCTCTGTATCCTTCGTTAATTCCAGCATCATAGGCTATGTTGATGGTGGATGCATTAGAGTACTGGTCTGAGTTCTTACATAGACTAAAATTCTGAAATTATTGTGAAATATGCACTGCATCTCATTGTTATCAAAATAAGGAAAACAGTCTCTCCCCAAAAGAAGCTTGATGACCTAATAGCTGTTCTACCTCGAATGTTTGTTGCTGTTTTCATCATAGGATCTCATCATGACTGTGTCTTTTTCAATATTTACAAAGTCCATTATTTGTTGGGTTCCTTTTTTTTTTTTTTTTATCATTTCAAACGGTCAGCCTTTCCTTTCTTTCATATTATTTTATATCTTCAAACCATTTTGTACTTACAACACCTCAACTATTTTTGGCAATAAGAATGCTGGGGAAAGGGGTTGATAAAAAAGTGAAAATATGTAAATAAATTTTTCTATTTTATCATTTATTTCAAAACACTAGTTTTTAGTAATTATTTTATTAATCAAATTGACTTCTTTCCAATTTTAGTATATGTGCTGCCGAAGCGAGCACAATCAAATTGACTTCTATTTTAAAAAATAATACTTTGAGTTTGGTGCTTTTTACACTTTTTGGTTTCTTTTTATTTTTTAAAAAAGCTTTATTTATTTATTTTAGAGAGAAAAAGCAGGAGGAGGGGCAGAGGGAGAGGGAGAAATCCTCAAGCAGACTTCCTGCTGAGCGTGGAGCCCTACACAGGGCTTGATCCCAGGACCCTGAGATCATGACCTGAGCCAAAATCAAGAAACAGATGCTCAGCTCAACTGACTGAACCACCCAGATGGCCCTCTTTCTGCTTTCTAATAATTTGAGATTATATATTTTTATTTCATTATTTCCTAAGGCTTACATAGTGAGCCGATTACTTCTCATTTCCAAATAATAATTTCCGTTTGGCTTTCTTTTAACTGCTTTTTTTGGAAACAAATTATTATGAAAACCTGGAAAAAAAAGTAAAACTTGGTAAGTTTTTATTTTTCTGGGCTTTTTCTTATCAATTTCTAATTTTACAAGACTTTCTTTTTTTTTCCTGAGAAGAGTACTCAATGGCTATTGAATATTAAAAATTACTTGGCATCTACTTTACCTTAGTTTGTGAGAAAAAATAGGAAGTGGTGATATTTGATAATAGTATAACTCAGAATAGTCACAATACAGTTATTGTGCATAAAATACTTATCAGTGATAGTGTTTTTCAACAAAATAGTGCCATGAGGATTATTCCCATTATTTGGACACCTCCCCCCACCCCCAACACACACACAAACTCATCTATATGTTCTACGCCTCTGCTCAAACTCCCCATCTGTTTCCCTCCATTATTTTTACCAAAGCCTGGTAGAAGAGTATATAATAATTTAATATTGGCATAGATAAGCTTTATTTAGAAAGTAAAATCTACCATAATATTGTGATCCAATGTTATCTAGTAAAGACTTTTGGATTTGCCATCTTCCTACTTCCATTAGTGCAAATAGTGATGTGCTCACGTAAATGGCAGGAAGATCACCATGATTTGGGTATGTAAGCAAAGAAGCATGCATGAATAATGTACACGACAATTAAAGAGAGGCAGCAAAAATAAATAAAACATTAAATTCCAATCTAGCAGTGGCACTTGAAATAATATACTTGGCATCACATGACAAAATTATTATATTAAAAAAATTTTACCAGTTGGCTAACTCCCGTAAATACTCCATTTAAATGGCACAAGCAGTGGACCATCAGGCCCATTTAAAGTTTGCCAGGACTATGAATGACACCTATGGATTGGACTGGAGGTTATAAAATCTTCAGCTGAGTCTGAAGATGTGTCTATGGTTCCCCTCCTTTTTGGGGGAGGCCTTCTCATACCAGGGGTACATGTGCAGAGGGCTCCAGGCTAAAGAACTTTTTAGCGTATTTTAGAAGAGTAAATATGGGAGGGAGATTTTCATGTTTCCTATGTATTCAAAAACTCATACACATTTTATTAATAGGAGCCTATACTTTAGCCAACTGCAATATCTCTGGAGAATAATTTCCTCCTGTTATTAGAATTTTGCAATCTTCAATCATTTGGGATAAAGTAAATTTAAGCCTAACTCCATAAACAAAATTTGTCCTATTCTCTCTCTCTTCCTAAAGATCTATAGAGCAAGCAAGCACATCTCCAGAAGCATATAAGGTTTGAAAGTGATTTCAAATTGCCAGACTTATTTATCTCCAAACTTAACTTTTCATGTTTTGTTGTCAGATTTGTCCTAGTTTATATCGGCTTTGGGTTAAACTCTGGATTATAGAAAAAAATGAAAATACAAAAGACCTCTTACCTAGGAGAATCAACTAGAATATGAGTTGAAGAACAGTTGGAATCTCAAAATTCATTTCCGGGGGCAGGGGGAAATGTTAATATTTACTGAGAGCTTACTACATGTTAAGCACTGCATTGAGCATGTTACACAGATCATCCTCTTTAATTTTCACAATAATCTCATTAATTTGGTAAAGTTATTACCCCCCATTATAGATGAGGTACTGGAAGCTTGGATATATGGAGTAACTAACTCGAAGTCATACAACCAAGAAGTGGTAGAGCCTTATTTGAACACAGGTGAACTCTTCTTCCAGGGTTTCTGAACCAGTGATATTCTTCACCACTGATGCTCATGACCATTGATGGGTTGTTTTCAAATACATCCATTCTTTGGGCACATTGACACTTGAGCTTCTCGAGAAAAGGTTGTAGGAAAAGAGCCTAATTTGTTATCATTTGGCATATATCTTTAGTTATTATATTATGACTTCTGCAGAAGCAGAACAGAACTTACTGAGTAATGAGACACAAGTGCTTCTTCATGAACAGATGTGCACAAAAGAGATCTAGGCATGACACCCCCGGGGGGCCTATTGTATGAGTGGGTGAAACTGCCTTTCTTGTGTTCAAAACCAAGCTCTGGGCTGAAGAGGAGGGCTACAGCTTGTCCTTGGACTCATGCACAGAAAATTCCAATCCTTTTTTGCAAACTGGACATTTTTGCCACTCACATTGCTCTTCTAAAAAAAAAAAAAAGGTTTATTTCTTTATTTGTTTAAGTAATCTCTGCATCCAATGTGGGGCTCAAACTCACGACCCTGAGATCAAGAGTCGAGTGCTTTTCTGACTGAACTGGCCAGGCATCCCGCCACTCATATCATTCTTAATCATTATTTATTTAGGTAAGCCCTACCTAAAGAAGAGACAGATGAAATGAATTTTAAAGAAGTAAAGATATACTTCTCTAACCTATCAAAATTAGAATTTGCCAAGTAAGGATGCATTCAACATCACTTCACTATTTAAAGATATGCTGTTTCTTTCCTATCATTAAAACTGAATATGTCAAAATTCGAAGAGAATGCCTTTGCCATCCTTTCTTTCCCTTAGTGTTTCCTTTCTTTCCCACAAGATGCCCTTCTTGACCTCAGTGGAAGCACAAATACATTAAGCATCTTTAAACCTCATGCTCTCTTTATACAGCTTCACCAAAGTACCCCAGATTTCTACTCTTGTCTCCTTCTTTAAAATTGCCCACCCCTCTTCCTTTTCCTCAAACCTCCCCTTTCTCGGGAAGACTGATACATTATATTCAGCAGAAAATAAATCAGAATAAAAATAATTCATACTAAGATATGAATGACTGAAAGTCCTAATAAGCAGGTATAAAGGGCACTGTCAGACAGATCTAAGCTTGAACACTATCTTTTCTCCCATTTACTCACTAGGGAGTTTCTCTGAACCTTGGTTTCTTTCTCTCTATAAAATGGGCAGAATAACACCTGATAAGCTTGTTGGGACAATTAAATGTGATAATATCTATGCAAAGTGGTGACCAGACATCCTGGATTACTAATAAATGTTATTTACCCTCCTACTTGAGTCTGACAATATTTAAACATGTTAAAGAAGAAATTTTTTTACATTTCTGAATTGCAAGTGGGCAGTATTTTAAAATGAAGTGTAGAAGTCCTTATTAGATCAGTCCAATCATTCTACTTCTCACTCTACCATAGGCCTTAGAACGATATTCAGTAGAATGGGTTTTCATAAAACACATATATTATAAATGGAAACATACAGAGATAATCATGTGCCTGGGTGGCTCAGTCAGTTAAGTATCTGCCTTTGGCTCAGGTCATGAACCCAGGGTCCTGGGCTCCAGACCCTCACCCAGCTCCCTACTCAGCGGGGAGCCTGCTTTTCCCTCTGCCTCTGCCCCTCCCCGTGACTGTGTGCGCTCTGTCTCTCTGACAAATAAATAAATAAAATCTTTAAACAAAAATCATGCACTAAATCCCACTCAAGATGTGCTGCATTACACTAGAAAATAGCTTTAGATGTGGTTAGCAATTCACTCAACAAACCATTTACCTGATGCCTGGTTTAGGCACCGTGCTGCACTGTTGGGACAGATAAAGAAGACAGCAAGAGTTGTGGAGACATACAGAGAAAACACCCAATCCTGTGGGACAGGGGCTAAGCTCAGAGTCTTTAAATCATGTCAAATTGTTAACCTAGTTGCATTTTTTTTAAAAAAATATATCTCTCCCTTTAAGATTTGGGGAAGCCTTGGGAGCACAGAATTTCTGCCAAATCAAAGTTTCCAGAAAACCATGTGAAAATAGTGGTTGTAAAAGGATTTGTTTCTTCTTTTTCACTCAAGGCAATTTCATTCAAAAATCAATAATAATTAAGGAACCAAGTATGCATATTCTTTGTTTTTTACAATATGAGAAAGATGGTCTTTGGTGTGTAGGTGCGTGCACGTTGTGTAGAGTCTCTAAACTGACCCTTTTGAGAAATATTTTATCATGATTTTCCCACAGAAATATATGGCATATTTCCAACTCATCTCCATTCATTCATAGCCTAAAAATGCTTCATATAAAGAAACTTTAGATCTGCCTTTTGAGCAGGATGTTTTATGAACAGTTGTCATGCTCTTCAGCTCACTTTTAAATATAATTTTGAAGGACAGAAATGAAGAAAAGTCCCATTTACTCTGTCATTGGTACTTGCCTTTTCATTGTTCTCTCTACGCTTGATCCTTATGTAAAACAGAATTCTCTCTTCAAATGCAGCAATGTCTCTTTAAAAGTCTCCACCAAACAGCCAGCAAACCAGCTTAGCAACTTTCTTGGGTGGATTCTCACATGAATAATTAGCCCTGAGCAATGAAACTGTCCAGCAACACATCCTCTTGAAATCTGTGATCTGCCTGAGACTGCAGGGAGCGCAACAGAGCAATTTGTTTTATGGTGCTTCTGAATACTGTTCAGGAAAAAAAATTCTTCCTTTGCGTTAGTGAGCCAGATTTAGGCACCCTGGTGGTGTGGTCTCAGCCCCTGTGCTGTGTGGTGGCCAGGGAGCTTCTGTTTGTAGCCAAACAGAAGGCTGCTGCCTTCTCAGCTACCATCAGCCAGGAAAGCCTCCTTTCTGGTTTCTCAAACCCCACCTTCAAAAGCTGAAATTACATGACTCATTTATTTTGATGCCATCAGAGTTTTGCTGACAACATGGGATTTTTGCCTGCCTTATGTTAACAAGTAAACTCCTCAGGTCATTAGACAGATAAACCCACACCTTGGTTAAAGCCTAAAAATGAAAACTTAACTCATTCTAGCCCCCCTCTTACCCTTGCCCCAGACCATTAGAGGACCAGTGAATTGTGTGACAAAAGATGGTGTGTTGCCAAGACCTAGAAGAAGCTGCATCCAAGAATTCACCCAAAGATGCAGAGACTCTCTAACCATATGTCTGAATGAAACAATATCTTAAATCACAGACACACAGGTAGATGAATTTGGCAATGGACGTTTGTCTGTTGTACAATATACATGACTTTTTAGCAAAATGTGTTGTGCCAAATTGCTGCATCCCTGATGAATATGCCAAAGACTCACTGGTTTTATTCACATCCGAGGAGTTAACCATTTGGGAAGTAGTTTCAGTAGAGATGTTTTATTGTTCTTACTAGATAATAAATTCCTTTTGTCAAGAACAGTGTTATTGTACTTTCTGTATTCATCACAATACCTGTTGAGGTGCCCTGACACATTGGCAATTGATAAATACTATTTGGATGAATGTACTTGAGCAGGTGACCACTTGGGAGTAACCAACACACAGAGAAGAGGAGGTGCAAGGAGACCTGGCTTCTTTCCTCATTTGTTCATTGCTGGTTTGGAAAATTTTAAAATCGCTTTAAATGTACCGAGTCTTACTGTTTTAATGTACAACAAGTAGGGTGGATAAAGGCACTCTCGGAAGCTGTTTTTATTTATTCAGTGATCTTTATTTAGTGCAAAGTAAAACAGAGTGTTTCTGCTGTCATGGAGCATATACGATGGATCAATGGGTGGGAATAAACAAGTAAATAATCAGTAATAACTGCTATGCAGACAGTACCACAAGGGGAAGGAATATATAAAGAGTTAACTCTTCTAAAATGTCCCTAGTTTTCATTTTTGTTTTTAATTTCTCCTTTGTCCTCCAAATAGAAATCAACAGGCCTTCTCGAAAGGAGAACTTGATTATCAGAATCGAGTGTGGAGTGTTTTACAAGAACAGGTTTTAAATGTTCCACAAGAGATTGTAGCAGACGCCAGGACTATATGACTAGAGCTGGGGGGCAGCAGACAATAATGTACACACACACACACCCATGTATATTTTAGTTGTCTCTAAGTGTGAGACTCTAAGCAATTTGTTAAAAACCACTCGAAGTTTTCTTGATAGTCTTACCAGCCTTAGCTAGTAAGCCAGTGAGCTGACTTGACTTCTAAAATACCTGATTACCCTAACTTGAATTCGTTTGATAAGCCCAAATTATTAAAACTCATTGATTCAGATAACTAACTTCCAATAGAATCTAGCAAATTGGAAGCTAGACTTGGTCTGTGATCTCAGAGGGGTATGAATACTCTACACAGGGAATTATGGTTACCCCAGGTAAATCTTCCTTATTTCAGCTTGGCAGATAAAGCATGGTCATGAATAGCCGATAGGATCATTTGTTATCTTTAAGACTGTACACCTGCCCAAGTAAGGCAGGAAAGGGGAAATCCCACAAAATACAGCCAGCTTTCAGGGCTAAGACCAATGCTTCAATCAACCAACCACAAGGCAGATATAGCTGGGATCACACTGTTCCCTGAGTGGTGAGCTATGTTCTTTGGGCATACCCTCTCCCCACATCAAAGAGATTGGCCATGAAAAGCAGGCTTTTTCAGGGTACAGGAAAGCCTTCCAAGAACACTTCCAAAAGGCAGGGTGAGTGTATTTTCAAATCAAATGTATTTTCATACTACTAGTGCTCTAAACTTGCCATTTATCAGAAAAGCCCTTTTTCCTCCTCTCCCTTCCATTTTTTTCTTGACTTTTGAGGCATGAGGCAAGGTAAGCTTACCCTGGAAAGCAAAGAGAAACAAAAACCAAAGCCCTTTTGCACTGGAATGAAATCTAAAGATACGGGTTTAAGACTGTCACGTATCAGTCCTGAATCTGGCTAGGTCTCTGTGACATGGGGATGCTAACCGCTAACCAAAGCTTAGAGGTTTTTGTGAGAGTTAAACGAGACGTAATTTGGATATGAAAATACTCCATAAGAGTCAAAGAACTGCACAATTAGAAGGCTTGAACACCCACTGGTATTCTCTTGCATATTACACTCGGGACACTTATCAGAGTTGGAACATCAGACTGGCCTAAAAATAGCTTATTGGAAGTCAGCACTCTGGCTTTCATGATATGAGCTTTAGAAAAGAACTGGAAAGAGATGTAATCAGACTAACCTTCCTGAGAAAGCTATTCCAGTAAAGAAAGGCAGTGATATCCTGAGCTGCATGAGCCTCATGATCTCAGCTAGCTTTTGGCTACTCTGGTGACTGAAGTAATATGGTAGAACTGAGAGCGGTAAGGCAGTGGAGCAACCAACAGACCCAGTAACCACATTTCCAAAGGCCACCAGCACACGCAATTTGGTGTATACAAGCAGCAGTATAATCTGCAAAGGCTCTGGAAGCAATAATACCTGACACGAGACAAAAACAGAAGAGGGCTGTATTCTGAGTAATGGTCTGTCTCACAATAGACTCTTCAAGAAATGACAAAAAGAGAGTCTCTTGGTCATATGTCTCTAGAGTACACTTAATTTCTTACATAAATCTCTCATCGTTCTTATATTCATGCTTTGACTTGTCTTTTACAATGCAGCTTTTTAAACTGTAAGGAGAACTGCTGAGTCTCTTAGAGCCCTGGCGTTTGCAATCAATGACAGTCTTCACTGCCAACATCTCCAACACTCCCTTCCTTAATCCACTCTGCCTAATGAAGCACAGCATTTTCTGCAGCCCTCTGTGTTGTTAAAAAGAATGTGGAAGGGTGCCTGGGTGGCTCGGTCGGTTAAGCGTCTGCCGTTGGCTCAGGTCATGATCCCAGTACCCTGAGATCGAGCCCCCACATCAGGCTCCCTGCTCAGCGGGGAGTCTGCTTCTCTCTCTCTCTCTCTCTCCCTCGGCCCCACCCCCTCCGCTCATGCTCTCTCACTTTCACTCTCTCAAGTAAACAAATAAATCTAAAACAAAACAAAACAAAACAAGAAAGAATGTTGAAACCTTGAAACCATAAACACAAAAAAGAAATGTTTAGTGGGGCACCTGACTGGCTCAGTCTGTAGAGCTGAAACTCTTGATCTCAGAATTGTGGGTTTAAGCCCCACGTTGGGTGTAGAGATTAGTTAAAAATAAAAGCAAGGAAGCAGGCAAGAAAGAAAGAAAAAAAGAAAGAAATGTTTGGAGTGAAAAGAGCTGTGAGCTAATTGGTAAAGGATTGAATGAAGACCAAAACAGGAACTCACCTAAAACAAACTTTTAAAAGGAAATCTATGTTGGGAGTAAAAAAAAAAAACCAAAACAAACAAAACATGGCTTTAGTTTTTATCTTTATTGATAAAAGTTCCTAAAAGTTGCCAGAAAGCCCTTTGAAAAACAAACACTATTTTATTTCACACTGAAGAGAAACTGCATATGCTATGATAGAAATGTTGAAAAATACAGAGAAACAAAAACCAAAATCAAATAATTTGTAACTGACTAACATTCAGATATAAAGCACGGCTTTCGTTTTGTTCTGTTAGTCTAGGAAACATTTTTATGGCTATAAATTAACTACCCTCCCCTCGGCAGTCTGAAAAATGCAACCTAGAACATAAGAATTGTGGCTTTAAAAAATTATGGCTTAACATTTTTTTTTTAAAGATTTTATTTATTTATTTGACAGAGAGAGAGACAGCGAGAGAGGGAACACAGCAGGGCGAGCGGGAAAGGGAGAAGCAGGCTTCCCGCCAAGCAGGGAGCCCGATGTGGGGCTCGATCCCAGGACCCTGAGATCATGACCTGAGCCAAAGGCAGTCGCTTAACCAACTGAGCCACCCAGGCGCCCCTGGCTTAACATTTTTAAATAAAATACACCAACTTTTCTCAGTAAACTAACGTCTTTGCTTTTCTAGGACTTAATCTGAAGCAGCAATGCATTATTTTTAAAAACTTCTTAAAATAGTAGCAGAGGACAGGGGAAATCAAATCTGGGGGCCTCACTCCTCCCTGAGGAGACGGTGGGAAGCTTTTTGATTTCACGCATGCCCACACAGCCTGTGTGATGATATTTTCATTTTCGTTTTGTACACTTTGGCTTTGGCACAACAGTAGATTCTACTAACCAAAAAAAGGGGGCTGTGTGCATGCTTTTTTTTTGGCCTTAGTGAACTTTTAGCTTATGTTTATTTTATTTATATGACTACTTAATTTTTGACCTATGCATCAAATACTAGTCAAGTTTACAGGAAGTGGTAAAGCTAGGACCAAGAGTCAGAACTGCGAACTACCACTTAAGTATTAAACCACCTCCTTCCGTGAAGGGTTAATGGACTCAGTCCAGCTCCTTGCAGACATCTGTCTACATCATACATAAAATAAATTTAAACTGGCAGTGTCAGCAGAGAAAATGAGATTTCATGGGTGTGAAGACAAACCAACCCTTTAGGTGAGAAGTGACTGTACATACTAGAGATGGTGTCCTCATAGTGAGCTCTGGGAAGCCAAACATTTTAAACACCTTTCCCACTGATTTCCTCTCCCATAAAGAGTAGGTACAACAAGTGATGCCGTCAAACCTCCTTTAATAACAAAAACATCAAATCCTATGAGCATTTATACATATATATAGCTGGTGGTCATATACATTTCTAAGCTTACTTCCACTTCTGTTTTATTCAGTTAAAGACTCATTTATTCTTATAATGGCATGTGGTAAAGGGGACTGTATATGTGTCAGCTATTATTGTTTTCTCATTTTTAAGACAGAAATATTTGATTCTCATTCCTGTTGAAGAAAACATGCAAAATCAAAATGTTAACCTGGTTAGCACTTCAATATACTCTAAACATTCTCTAGCAATATGAAAAATGCATTACAAATGAGCACCTGCTCCTTCAAAATGTTAACTGATGCAGGTTGCAAAATTAATATATGGAAATCTGTTGTGTTTCTATATGCTTATAACAAAGTAGCAGAAAGAGAAACTAAGAAAACAATTCCATTTACAATTGCACCAAAAAGAATAAAATACCTGGGAGTAAACTTAACCAAGGATGTGAAAGACCTATATTTTTAAAACTCAAAATACTGACATAAAAATTGAAGACAACACAAACAAATAGAAAGATGTTCTATGAGCACGGACTGGAAGAATTAATATTGTTAAAATGTTCAAACTACCCAAAGCAATCTACAGATTTAATATGCTTTTCATCAACGTACCAGCAGTATTTTTCACAGAACTAGTACAAAGAATCCTAAAATTTGTGTGGAACCACAAAAGACCCTGAAGAGCCAAAGCAATCTTGACAAAGATGAACAAACCTGGAGGTACACAATCCCAGATTTCCAGATATACTAAAAGCTATAATAATCAAAACAGTATAGTACTGACACAAAAATACACACTGTTCAATGGAACAGAATAGAGTCCAGAAATAACCCACACTTAATATCACCAATTAATCTATGACAAAGGAGGCAAGAACGTACAATGGGAAAAAGACAGTCTCTTTCATAAATGGTGCTGGGAAAACTGGAAAGCAACATGCAAAAGAATGAAACTGGACCCCTTTCTTGCATGATAAACAAAAATAAACTGAAATGGGTTAAAGACCTAGTGTGAGACCAGAAATCATAAAACTCCTAGAAGAAAATATAGGCAGTAATCTCTTTAACACTGGTCTCAGCAACATTTTTCTAGACATGTCTTCTCAGGCAAGAAAAATAAAAGCAAAAATAAATTATTGGGACCACACCAAAACAAAAAGCTTTTGCTCAGTAGACGAAATCATCAATAAAATGGAAAGGCAACCTTTAGGGACTGGGAGAATATATCTGGAAATGATATATCTGGTAAAAGGTTAATATCTAAAATATATAAAGAACTAATATAATTCAACACCAGAAAAACAATAATCCAATTTAAAAATGGGAAGAGGACCTGAATAGACATTTTTCCAAAGAAGACATACAGATGGCCAGCAGTCACAGGAAAAGAAGTTCGACATCACTAATTATCAGGGAAATGCAGATCAAAACAACAATGAGATATCACTGTATACCTGTCAGAATGGCTAGTATCAAAAAGAAAGGAAAGAACAAGTGTGGGTGAGGAAATGGAGAAAAAGAAACCCTGTGCATTGTTGGTGGGAATGTAAATTGGTGCAGCACTATGAGAAACAGTATAAATTTTCCTCAAAAAATTAAAAATAGAAACAGCATATGATCCAGTAATTCCACTACTGGGTATTTACAAGAAAATGAAAACACTAATTCAAAAAAATATATGCACCCCTGTGTTTATTGCAACGTTATTTGCAATAGCCAAGATATGGAAGCAACCCACATATTCATCTACAGAGGAATGGATAAAGATGTGGCATATAAATATAATGGAACAGTACTTGGCCATAAGAAAGAATGAGGTCTCGACATTTGTGACAATATGGATGGACCTAGAGAGTATTATGCTAAGTGAAATAAGTCAGAGAAAGACAAATACCATATGATTTCACTTATATGTGGAATCTAAAAAACAAAACAAACGAACAAGCAAATAAAAAGCAGAAACAGATGCATAAACACAGAGAACAAACTGGAGTTTGCCAGAGGAAAGGGAAATGGGGAGGGTGGATGGCTAAATGGGAGGTACAGAACTCTAGTTATAAAATGCATAAGTCATGAGGATGAAATACACAGCATGGCGAATATAGACCAATAGTATTGTAATAGCATTGTATGGTGACAGATTACCATCTCATATTTGTTAGCACAGCATAATGTATAGAGGTGTTGAATCACTATGTTGTATAACTGAAACCAATGTAACATTGTGTGTCAACGATACTTCAATTAAAAAAATGTCAACTGAAACCTCCAACAACATGTGAGTTCCTACAAACAGTTCAAATAGCTTTATTTCTCTTTCAAATCATGTCCTCTAAGATGAGGATATGTTATCTAGCATGATAACTAATACTGATAGTAATAATAACAAATACCAGGACATCTTTTGCACATTATCTTATTTCAGCTTTCCTTCAGACATTATCATCAGTGGTGTAGGCTATGCAAATTACCATTATTAATGACAGCTCATACTTTTTAAAGCCAAATGAGTGGATCATATAGTTGTTCATTATTCACTCTAAGTATTAAATTTTAATACATGTATTTGAGGTGTGTTTGTGTGCATGTGTGTGTATGCAAGGCTATGGTATGGTGTTAGAAAGTTATGTTTGTTTACCAAAAATGTAGATCTGAAGCCATGCCACTCTATCTATCTATCTATCTATCTATCTATCTATCTATCTATCTATATCTCAGTATCATTCAAATGATACCACTTTATCAGTGATCAGCCTGGGAATATGTTAAGATGTGTATAAATAGAGGTCATCATTCATCACACTGAATAACCTATTAATGCAGCAAAAATTACTTCCACTTCTATTGGTTGTATTATGGATGGTGTTTGGTGAGATAAACCTGTTATTTAGTACAAGAATTGATTCAGATGATGCTAGGAATTTTTGGTCATGCATGTTCTTTAAGTGATTTGTACCATCATAGTATTGGGCTTTGGAATGAAATGTATAGGGTGAGGTTGGGGAAGTGGTTCCAGAAAAAGAGGATGCAAAAGATACCAGACAGGCTGCTTTATCATGGGAATGAAGCAGAAGTCCAATTTTCCTACTTGAGCACAAGAGAAAGAGCAAAAATTATTTAAAAGCAATTGCTTCAATCCCTTTCAATTGAGATTAGATTTAGTTCTCACAACCGAAATAGAAATATCTATAGATAATGTTCTCGATATAAATTCAGAAAATTCAAAAATGATGGAACCAAGGCAATATCTAAAAATTATTTTCAAAAATTTAGAAGCCAATGAATCGAAATTAGAATTCTGTACCAATAGATAATTCTACAATTTACAAATCTCAACTAAAAATGATTCCCTCTCTATCATCATCTGGAAGGAAATCTAAGAAGTTTGTCTTTGAATTCCTTTAGAAAAATCATAGTCTTCTCTATTCCCATCTGTCTATTCCACAAGTTACAGACTTGCTTGGAGCCTCAGGATAGCTGCGTCTGCATTGATCAGTTTCAATAAGTGACATAAGGAAATTTGAGGAACTTCAGTCTTAGGAATGAAGAAGTCATATCAATAAAGTAAAACTAAGGTCCCTGAAGTCATAGATCATTGTTTTGACTTATTTTTTCAATGAGATCATTAAAACACCATTAAGAGGTAAACCACTGGGGCACCTGGGTGGCTCAGTTGTTTAGGCGTCTGCCCTTGGGCTCAGGTCATGATCTCAGGGTCCTTTTAGCGATGCACGTTATACATACATGTTAGGAACATGACACTGAGTAGCCTGAGAGACTCTAATGTTAGAAATTTGGGGTGAAGAAAGAGCTAAGAATTTTTCAGAACTGGGAAAAAAATGTGAATTCTTCAAATTGCTGGTGTTTAACTGAATAAATGAAAATAAATCTACAAATTCTTCCTTGATTTCTGGCTTGTTTTTAGAAAGTTTTGAAGTATGTGAAAATAATATGTGACATTTCAGTTACATTTGACGCCATATTCAGACTTGAATTTGGGACTATATACGTGTCAAATGCAATATTTTATAATAGTAAAACATCTTGTTTTATTTAAAGTATTGTTTAAGATTGATAGCTTCAAGGACAAAGAAACTTTACTACCTAAAATTATTACCCAGGACAATATTATTAGAAGCAAAAGTCGTTCTGATTATTTCCATTTTTACTCTTTTTTATACCATCAATCTGATTATTTCCATTTTTATTCTTCTTTATACCATAAAACTTTTATTTCAAAGTCACCTTTCAAAATACCATTTTTGTTGTTGATGTTAATTGTTTCAATACAAGGGAGATATGCTTCTGCCTCTATGATTTTGACTTCTAAGCCCTGTTTCTTGAAATCTGGACTAGTTCTTAGCAATTTCAAATAAAAATTTGTTTTTTTTTAATAAAGGATACCTTAAAAAGGCAAGTGTACATTTGAGAGTCCAAATATAAATAGGTATGACAATAAAGTAAATAGAGCATGTCTTGAAAAATATTTATCAATTTATAGCTGTCCCATTCAATCATTTAAAGTAAGTTTATTTTCCTTGTCTTCTTTCATCATACCCTAACTCATCCCTAAAAAAAAGTTAGAGTCAATTCTATCAATTGAGTATATGGTATTTCTAATTTTACATTTTTACATTATAGAAAGGGGATTAATACTTAAAATTCGTAGAATTGTAGCACTGAATTATTCCTTTTCAAATACTTGAATTTGTTATTCAAAATGGAATTCATGTACATGAAATAACATGCCTTATATTACGGATATAAATAGTAGTTCCAATTAAAATGTTTAATTATTATTTAAAAAGTAAGCATTAGTATTTATAAATCAAATATAATACTTGTTAAATAATAAAGTGTTGATTTTTATAGTCTCAGATATTATTTTATATAATAAATGTTATGTCATTATACTGTGATCTTATCATGGATAGTTGCATAAATCATATTCATTTTTTTCTGTCTTGAAATAGATGATTTCTTTTCATAACAATACTATAGATTAATTATTAAGAGCATAGGCTTTGGAGACCCTTTGAATCTTCAGTTTGAATTTACACTTCATATGTGAATCTATCAGGATAAGTCAGGAAACAAACCACTTTAAGTCTCTTAAATAAAGGAAGTTAAATAAGAAAGTTGGTTACTCAAACAGGAGTAGTGGAAGAGCTGAGATGTCAATCTACAAGACTATTTAGAGATCAGCAACAATAGGAGGCAGCTCCCTCCCTCATTACTGGAGGGACTGTGGGGAGGTGATGGTGTTTCCAAGGACCCAGAAACCTGTGGGAGCTAGAACCGTGGAAGCTATGCCTGGTGGAGCTGGAATTTTGGAGAGAAGCCTTCTGGTGGGAGCTAGAACCAAGAAAAAGCAGCTGTTCCTGGAGATGCCCCCGGAAGCACACATAGAAGAGGAGAAATATCCTAACTACTCTCCTTCCCCCACCCTCTAATATTCCACAGAAATCCTCCATTGGCTACATTTCCCCAGAAGTCAGAGAGCAGGGAAGCCTGGGAAATGTAGTTCTCTGTGACACAGAGCAGGGAAAGGGCAGGAAATACAGATTTGAGGGCTACTTAATATCCTTGAATGTTTTCATTGTTTCACTTTTGAAATGAAACATTTTAAATAAATATCACAATCCAGTGTTGTTATAGACATTAAATTATGCACTTAAATCCCTGAGCAGGGTGCCTGCCATATTACAAGCTCTCAATAAATGTTAAGTATTTTAATGATAGATTTTAAATCCCTGTATTGCTTAAAACCTTAATCTGATCTTTACTGTGTTTGGGGTTTTGTTTATGCCCTCCTAAATTATGGCCTCATACTCCAGAAGTAGTCCGAAGACTTCCTCTCATAGCAAACATGACTTTCTTTTCTCCAATTCCAAAATCTTTATCAAAATAATATTAAAACTTTCATGAGTCAAATGATATTTAGAATTTATATTTGGATTTGAGAAATAATTTTAAAACATAGGCAGGTAAAACTTGTCTTATAGTTACAGTTTCTTGAGTGCCTATGATATGCCATGTTTGAGATTTTGAAGATTTTATTTATTTATTTGAGAGAGAGAGAATGAGGAGAGGAGCAGAGCGAGAGGGACAAGCAGACTCCACACTGAGTGCAGAGCCCCATGTGGGGCTCGATTCCATGACCCTGAGATCATTCCCTGAGCTGAAATCAAGAGTCTGACCCTTACCTGACTAAGCCACCCAGTCGCCCCCGCTCATGTTTGAGATTTTAAATACTGTATTTTATTTACTCCTTATCATGACCTATTTCATATATGACATAAATATTATCACCACTTGAGAGATAAGAAGGCAAATGATCAGAAGTAAAATGGCTTGGAGTCATAATCTAACCAAACCTGGTGTTAATCCTGGTTTGCTCAACATCAAGGCCCATACTTTGGACATTATGATACACACTGTCTCCCTACTACATTGACCCATTACAGCATTTTCAGTTTTCATGTACTAAATTATCCTGAGAATTTAGTTGTCATTTAAAGTGACACTAATTCAAAAAGGTATATGTATCCTTATTTCTACTGAAGCATTATCTACAACAGCTAAGGTACGAAAGCAACCCAAGTGTCCATCCATAAATGAATGGATAAAGATGTGGCATATGTGGAATATTACTCACTCATAAAAAAGAATGAGATTTTTGCCATTTGCTACAACATGGATGGACCTAGGGAGTATTACACCAAGTGAAGTAAAGTCAGACAGGGAAAGAAAAATAAATACTACATAATTTCACTTATAGATGGAATCCATAAACAAAACAGACAACAACAACAACAAAAGAAGAAACATCCATAAATCCAGAGCACAAACTGATGGTTGTCAGAGGACAGGGGGCTGGGAGGAGAGGCAAAAAAGGGTGAAGGGGAGTGGGAGGTACAGGCTTCCAGTTATGGAATGAATAAGTCACAGGGATGAACAGTACAGCATGAGGAATATAGTCCATGTTATTATAATAGCGTTGTACCGTGACAGATGGGAGCTGCACTGTGGTGAGCACAGCATAACAGATAGAGTTGTCGAATTACTATGCTGTACACCTGAAACTAATGTAACATGGTGGGTCAACTATACTTCCATTGAAAAGAAATTGTTTTAAGGAAAAATATGTTTAATAATCTGATAATTCTCATTTATTCCTTCAATAGATATTTCTGAAACTATGTGGCAGACACTCTTCTGGACACTGAAGTTTACAATCTAACTGGAGAAATAATAAGTTGGTGTATTTGTTTTCTCTTGCCGTTTAACAAATTACCATGAACTTAGCAACTCAAAATAGCACACATTTATTATCTCCTAGTTGCTGTGGATCAGAAGCCCAAACAATGGGCCCTCTGATTAGGGTTTCCCAAGGCTACAATCAAAGTATAAACCAGGCCTGAGTTTTTATCTGAGGTTCAGGGTTTTTCCAAGTTCACATGGCTGTTGGCAGCATTTAGTTGTTATAGATATAGAACTATAAGCCTCAAAGTTTTGTTCAGCTTCTAGAAGCTGTCCTGCATTTCCTCGTCACATGGCCTTCTCCAAGAGGGGCCCTCAAAAACCTAACAGCTTGCTTCTCCAAAGCCAGCAAAGGAGAAAGTCTCGAGAGCAAGTCTGCTAGTGAAATGGAGTCTCTTATAACCTAATCACAGGGGTAATATCCCATCACCTCTGCAAGAAAATGTAACCTAATTCTAGGAATGGCATCCTATCACCTTTGCCATATTGTATAGGTTAGAAGCAAATCAGGCGTCCTGCCCAAACCCAAGGTGAGGAGATTATACAAAGGTATAAATGCCAGGAGATGGGGATGATGTGGGTTACCGTGAAGTCTATCTGTCACACTTGTAAGTAAATATACAGGAATAATATCAGATGGAAATGAACACTCCACAGAGAATCAAAATAGGGCACTAAGATTGAGTGTGACTTTGTGTCTCCTGAACGAATGGTCAGAGAAGGCCTGTTTGAGGAGGTGGCCTCTGAACTGAGATCTCAGTGACTAGAGGAAGCCAGCTAGTCTGGCTGTGTCAACAGCGAGAACAGCTGGGGAGCAGTGGATGACAGGGAAAGTGATATGGATGACGTCAGACTGGTAAGCAGAGGCTGGGTCACATAAGGATTTACAAATGTACCTACTTCTTCTCCATGCTATTATTAGAAGTTTTTAAATAGTGTGAGGGTGTGATCTGATTATATATTTTATTTTGAGAAGCCACTCCAATTGCTATAATGAAAATAAATCATTGGGATTTGACAGCAGAAGCAAGGAGACAGCAGAAGGCTCCCAGAGTAGTCCGGGGGTTAAGCAATGGGAGCTTGGCCCGAGGTGATAGTGGTGGAGATGGAGAGCAGTAGAAAGGCCAGAGAAATGGTTAACAGCAATCAGACTTGCTGACATATTAGGTATGGGATATGAGGAATAGAGAAATCCAAGGACATTTCTTTGTTCTTTGCTCTCACTGCCTTGTTAAAGACAATTTTTTTTTGCAATCCAGCTTTTCTTCAAGAATATATTTCATTTTATGTCCAAATAATCACCTTCTTGTATTAATGGTTGCTGCACATAGTTCTTTCATCCATTTCTTGGGGTGTTGCTTTATTAAGAAGCATCCTCAGATTCTACTGGCTCACACTGGGCCTGACTGTGTAAGGCAACTCTTGGACAAGATCAGAAATTACCCTCTATCACATCTAGGGACAATTTCTTATACATGCAGCTTATAAATTTAGAAACTGTAAAATACAAATTTCAAACAATGGTACCCAATGTGGGAGACTGAATAACTTTTCCTAATAATGATTTCTTGTGAAACTAATTATTTTAGTTTATTCCCTTAAGGTGAGTCAAAGGACCATGTACAGGAAAATGAATTAACGGTTCAGTTTTGTTTTGTGGTATAATCAAAATACACTTTTAATTTTTGGTCTCCCACCATCATTTCAAAATGTATTCATTGGCTATAATCTTGCCATACCTCAAGATGAAACTAGGATAGTTCTCATGAACTTTTTACTTATTCTTAGATGAGTGGAACTTTAATTCACAAAGTCACAAAATGCATAGTTCTAGTTTAGAAATCAAAATTATCAAGAAGAAAGTATATACACAGCAAATAGTAGAATCAACTACTCAATATTCATTCAAGGTTAAGTCTTCTCCCCTTTCCCAGCTAAGGCCCCTATAGTTGGCAACCTCTGCGTACAGGGAATGCTGTTGGCTTTTGCTCTGACATCCTGCATCCATCCCTCATTTTCTAGGGGATGTTTTCACCCCATCAGGGATGAAGCAGAGGAAGGGAGGAAAGATGAGAACTTGGACTTGGTTGGGTAGCTTCACTTTCTTGTCCTAGAAGTGCTTCTCTTCCATGTGATTTCAAGGACTGAAATCCTTGCAGGCCTCTCTCACTGTGATACTCAGGAGACAGGCAAAAACCTGGCTTCATGAATGGCCCACCCCACCCAGGCACACATTGCTGGTATCCTTCTCTCTCAGGGGCTTCAGCCCAGCTCCCACAACAGGTAGATCACACATGTTTCATAGGAAACATGCGGGCAATCTCTGGCAGGACACATCTGAGCTGATGCAGTTCAGCTGACCTGGCTATTCAACCAAGCAGTTCCTATGTCTCTGCCCTCCAGTGTCCTGGGCTAAAGTCAGACCCCAGGAGTGGCACTGAATAGCAAAACAAAGACATCACTTAAGAATTATAAATCACCCTTAATTATTAATTTGTCCCAAAACTTTCTCCCTGCTGTTAGTAATCCAGAGTGATAAATATTTTGATATAAATGAGGATATATGCACCTAAATTAAATTAATTTAGAATTCTCTCCCTTTCTCTCCGCCCCCCGACTTTATTCGAATCAGAGTTAGACTACATAGTTAATGTTCACAGAGACAACAGGTAGGATCTTGTCTTTAGCCTAAGAGCAACCACATTCTTTGTTTTGTCAGCAGTGCTGTTGAAAGCGGAACCCCGGATGAAAGAACATACTCTTGGTTCTTAAAAACATCAAAATGAGCAATGGAGTGCTCTTTTAGTTATTGCCTTCTTAAATTTAAATGATTTGGGGTTATTTTTTTCTCTTCGTGTTTTCTAAAAAATATATTATGTAAATATTTTTATCAAGAAGGATAAAAATATTTGGAAATACGTAGCCAATAGAAATATAAAATTCACTTACCACGGGCCATTTATAGACAGAGAAGTGAGAATGCCAACCCCCCATCCCATGTTCACTATTTCACAACTGTCCATCCTCCAGAGCTTGTCTATGTTGCTGATTACATTTTCAGGGGATGGTCCATTTCTTACAGTATTTACTTCTTGTCATATTGCTTTAAAAAGTCATTAGAATTCTAGTTTATAGTATTTACAGATAATGTACAAAACTATTTCCCTCCTTTTCCCAGATGTGTATAAACCATGAATATCTCCAAATACAGAGAAGAGGGGCACAAGGCAGATTACCTGCCTTGGCTAGAACTCCAAAGAGCCTGTGAACTGACACTGACCTTAGAGTATACTCTTCACCTTTTAACTGTGTTAGTAATAATGCTTATTTGGATTTGCTCACTCAGGTGTGAAGGAACATACCGCACATCTTCAGAGCTTGCAGTTCAGATTCCGAGCTTCCCCCAAGGAGAAGAAAATAATTGATTTCTTTAATCATCCTGAGTTCTACTGCACAAATGACTATTCTTCAATTGTGTGAAGCCCCCAAAGGTTTCAAAACAATTATTTTTATTAAAAATTTTAAGAGAAATCTCACCATTGATTTCATTCATTCATTCATCCACAGGTTTCTGGAATACTTACACCAGTCGACATTTGGTGAGAGGTTGAAGATACAACGGCCAACAAGACATTCTCTGCTTCCATGGAGCTTACCACGCATGGGTTCCTCATCCCACAGATTCTTTTTTTTGTTTTTTGTTTTTATTTATTTATTTTTTTTTTTTTGAGCACATACCACATGCCAGACAATGTTCTAAGTGCTGGGATACAGCAGAGAACCAGATAGAAAATAAACAATTTTAAAAATAGCATAATTTCAGGAATTGATAGGTCCGATGAAGAAAATAAAGCAGAAGAAGTTAAGATAAAGTGATGGCAGGTGCTATTTTTTGTAGACTGATCAGAGAAGTGATGTTTGAGCAAAGACCTGCATGATTAGAACAATGAGCCAATCAAATGTCTTGAGGATGACCACCCCAAGCAGAGAGAACACAGAACATAAAGCCCAAACAAAGGAAGACTGTGGACTGTTTCCTTTAAAGCTTGACAACACTTTTAAGCTCATCTGAACAATTTCCAACTTTGCTATGCTCAAATTTAAACCAATTTGCCATTAGATACATTATACACAGTGAACACTAATACATGTATTGTACACTAAGTTTGAAGTTTGTGCCACGTGTTTTTTTCTGCTTGTTTATTTGCTTGCTTAGATTTGTATGCACCTATCATGCCTAAAGTCTCTAGGAGAAACACAAATCATTCAAATGTAACAGCAGTCTACGATTCTTGGAGACAAATCTTCTAGAGTCTTTGTTCTCCTCTGATCTCTACGGTTGCTCTCTAGACTGGACTCAGTTATCATACTGGGTCTTCCTTTCCCTAGCATCCTGAGCATTTTCTTCTCTACTGTGTTGGATTTCCTGATTTCAAACCATGTTGTCCTTTTTCTTAGATTAGTTTTCATTTTCATGAATAATATCCACTACTAACTTACTATGAAAGGACATGTGAGAGAAAACGTTGAAGACATTGAATATCTAAAGATTTCTATATTCTATCTTTATACCAAACTGACGGTTTAGCTAGGGATAGGATTCCAGGTTCGTGTTCATTTTCCCTAAGAATTTTAAAGGCTATTCTCTTTTGTTTTCTAGCTTTCAGGGTGGCTAAGTTTGATGCCATTCATATTTAAGAACAAGGCAATGAAAAACTGAATAGAAGTTCAGCATGCATGGGTAGTACTTATCAATTTACAGACATTGTTACAGGTAATCTATTTAGGAAATTAAGTTTGAATTCTGACTCCCAGTGTCTGTAAGTCTTTGGAAAGGGGATAGAGCTAGTAAATTTTTTTCCAGAGCAGAATCTTCTTCCATTTTCCTACCTTGGAGAAATAATCCTGCCAGTCAGCATCTCTGAGCTAATGGAGGAAAGGGGTTAGGGTGTTACCATTCAGAATGTAGACATTTTTTTAACCCCCATTTCAGCATGGGGGTGGCTTTAAGTCCAGAGTCTCTCTACTTGACCTCTCCAGAGAGTAACCTTCTAATCTTCTTGAGTAAAGGAGGGACATCCATCAGCTGTGCAGGATTTGAAAGATGGGGTATTAACTACTCGGAATATTGACCCTTGACCTTGTTTTCCTCTCCATCTGCATCTCTCTCCAATCCTGAGGCCTCTGGCCTTGAGGCATCAATCCATCTACTTCTAGTATCAATTCACAAAGGTCCACTGATTCATCTCTGTTTTAAAGCATAGTTGCAATTATCTGCTTACTCTCTATCTTTATCCCTGCACTTTAATAGTTGTTTTAATTCCATTGGGTTGATAAAACAGTTGCTTAAATCATTTGGATTTGATTTTTGGTATATTTAACCTAGAGTATTTAACTAGAAACTCTTCTTCTTCTTCTTTTTTTTTTAATTATGTTATATTAAGCACCATACATTACATCATCAGTTTTTGTTGTAGTGTTCCATGATTCACTGTTTGCGTATAACACCCAGTGCTCCATGCAGTACGTGCCCTCTTTAATACCCATCACCAGGCTAACCCATCCCCCCACCCCCTCCCCTCTAGAATCCTCAGTTTGTTTCTCAGAGTCCATCGTCTCTCATGGTTCATCTCTCCCTTTGATTCCCCCCACTTCATTCTTCCCTTCCTGCTATCTTCTTTTTTTTCTTTTTTAACATATAATGTATTATTTGTTTCAGAGGTACAGGTCTGTGATTCAACAGTCTTACACAATTCACAGCGCTCACCATAGCACATACCCTCCCCAATGTCTATCACCCAGCCACCCCATCCCTCCCACCCCCCACCACTCCAGCAACTCTTCTGAATCATTTTTCCCCACAATCCAATTACTTTCCACAAAGAATGTGTTATAAATAGAATTTTCTTCATCTCATCTCATTATTGTGCAAAGGTAAATGAAAGTTATGAAGAGAAAAATGCTAATATTAGAGATAAGAAGTCTAGGTTTTATAAACTTAATACATTAGAGATAAAGATGGAAATCACTAAGCCTACTAGAAGCCATATCTCTTTACACTCAATCTGATACTTATTCGATTTAAGCTGGCTGAATACATGAACAGGTATAAAGTATAAGAATAAACTTAAAAGTTATGTTTTCAATGCCAAAAAGATATTACTGAAAATGGTGTTTCATGGGTAAAATGTAATTAAGGAATTTACAATGGAAATCTTTCTATAATAATAAATCTATCACTAGTCTTCAGGGAATTTGAATTCCAGAAAGTTCCAGTAACATAGGCACAAAACTATAGAAGTCTCCAAACAATTTTTAGGTCACCCTCTTTAAGTTAAGAGCTGTAAAGAAATAAATAACTATTCAATTAGAAAAGCTATAAAGCCCTTAGTAACTCCAGAGTTCTCTGATATTTTCTAGAATTCTCTTGGCCTATTTACTTCCTTTTTCAACTATACTATGACTCCTTTTTATCAAAGCTTGTTTTTATTTAAAAAAATTATTATGCATGTCATACCTCACAGAAAACACAAATCAATGCTCTATCCCCTGTCCTTTTTGAAAAACAATCGGGTGTGCTTGAACAGATAGAAAATATTTGAAGAGGGGCGCCTGGATGGCTCAGATGGTTAAGCCTCTGCCTTCGGCTCAGGTCATGATCCCAGGGTCCTGGGATTTAGCCCCACATCGGGCTCCCTGCTCCACGGGGTGTCTGCTTCTCTCCCTCCTTCCTGCTCGAGCTCTCTCTCACTATCTCTGTCTCTCTCAAATAAATAAATAAAATATTTAAAAAAAAAAGAAAATATTTGAGGAAACAAGAAATCAGTGTGGCATAATAATAAGAGTTAAATATCAGAGATTGAACATAATAATTGTCCTTGCCAAAATCCCACTAAAAAACGCAGTTTATGTAACAGTGATCTTGGAAGCCAGAAGATAATGGAGCAATATATTTAAAATTCTAAGGGAAATTAATTTCTAACTTAGAAATTATGTCTAGTCTATAATCAATTGTGAGAGTAAAATAAAGGTATTTTCACATATATCAAGTCTCAGAATAGTTACTTCCAATGCACCCTTTCTCAGAAGGCGCTCTCCAAAACAATGGAATAAATCAAGAAAGCAGAAATCATGGAACATGAAAAAAAGAGATTCAAAAAAGAGAAAAGGAGCAGAAAATTTTAAGAATGAGAGGGGAGGGGAGTTCTAAAACTAATCTCATAAGGAGAACAGGCAGATCAAATCAGAGTTAGGAGAGAGAACACTCCAGGAAGGAAGCTAAAAGACAAAATCAAACAAGCTAACAAATGAGTACATTAGAAACCTGAGTGAATGATTATCAAAGTTTTCAAAATTCTGTGAAAGTGTTGGGAATGACTAAATGAAAGCTACATAGAAACTTAAGCAACAAGACAATTGTTGACTATCTCCAAGGGAAATGGAAAATTACATTTTCATGTAACTTGAAATAGACATGAAATTTGAAAATACCATTTCACATGTAATTTGAAAATGATAAAAAGAAATATCATCAGAGAGTGCTATGCTGTTCAGCTGTGAATAATACATACATCGTCAGGACAAAATAAGCGCTGATTTTCATCTTACCAAAATTTATGTGATAGCTGAACTGGGAGGATGAGTTGAGAGAGAAATGTGTGAAAATGTGTGAAACGGGTTTTTTTCCATTTGATGCTTTAAAGAGAGGCAAATGATAGTCTCATCTTTTACAGAAGGAACTTAATAGATTATATCTCAATGTTTAAATTGAAGAGTACATTATAAAATTTGGAAGAATTCTCAGAAGAAACAGAATTGAAATTGTGTTGCCCTGGTAGGTAGGAACCAAGGATGAGTTAGCATTGGGCATGAGATTGCTAACTTGTCTCATATCCACTTTGTTATTTTATTTTACATTTTAAAGCATATTGCTGATATTTTTTTAATGAGTAGGGACCAGCAGTTGAGACACCTAGATGTAAATCTTTGCCCTGGTCTGGTTATTCAGTAGCACAAACTGGTTCACTGAGTCTCCTGAACTGCACTCCCAAAATTCCAGGGCAGTTTATAGAACAAGATAAAGAATTCCAATACTCCCTCCAGTATACACTTTGGTACTTCAGCATGTCTTGAGCATATTTTCTGAACCCAGAAGCCCCAAAGTCTTGACAAGTCACAGCATGACCCCCATCCTCTCCCCATTCCAAGGATTCTAAAGATTTGTACTCAACTAGACTCCCACCCCCAGCCCCTTCTTAAATGGATTCTGCAGAGGCTGAGGAATAGTAGGACCCAAAGTGTCCCATAACCTTTAAGAGATTCCCAGATAAGAAGGGGAATTTCCAAGGCATCTATGGATCCCCTAAGGTTTTAGAGACTCAAGTCTCAAGTTGCAATATAAATGTCCTTGTGACAACTCTGAATGACCAATAGAAGAGATGCCCAAAGCTAGGAGGATGAGAGGTCACACTCCCTTATGGCATGGTGTGTCTATTGGGCTAAGGACAGAAGAGTGTGATTTCTTCTTAATTCAAATTTATATCTATGTATCTAACAAATGTTTTTACAAAACATTTAAAATCTTTTTTTCATACTTTGAAAGATTGAATATGTTTGTCTATTTAATTATTCTTAAAGCTAGCACTTTTGGAAGTTTGTATATAAATTAAATGGAAGTAGAAGATTGTTTAAAGCAAATGGTGTCTGGCATTGTGTTTTCGCACATCTGTTTTTCTGTGTCTCATCACAGTTGCTATTTACAAAGCAAACTGCACCTCCTTAACATTTCTCACTCTGAAAACCAGATCCACATTCTTCTCTTATCAGGGGCTGGTCCCCTGCACTCAACTTAATGTTTAACTAAAGTAACTCAGACTCCTTTTTATTTATTTAATATGCTTTGCTTCTCTAGGAAAGTACATTGAGCTGTGCTGAATACACCTTTTATTTAGCTGCGTATAGATGTTTTATATTTATAAACACATAATTACAGTCTCCAGCCTATTTGAGCTACTTACAAATGGATAGAGCAACTACCTGCATACCACCTTACAGTTTGAAAGTAAGTTATCTCCTATCAACTCAAATTACCAAAAAGATGTAATCATACATTATGTCAATTTATATCTGTATATAATGAGTCCTAAATTTGAAAATTATTAGTTGAAACTTTTATTTTTTATTTTATTTTTTTAAGATTTTATTTATTTATTTGACAGAGAGAGAGATAGCAAGAGCAGGAACACAAGCAGGGGGAGTGGGAGAGGGAGAAGCAGACTTCCCGCTGAGCAGGGATCCCAATGCGGGGCTCGATCCCAGGACCCTGGGATCATGACCCGAGCTGAAGGCAGCCGCTTAACCGACTGAGCCACCCAGGCGCCTCGAAACTTTTATTTTCATTAGCACCTTGATATTGGGCAAGATTTCAAATTAAAACGGTTCAACCTCAGTTATTCCAATGGAGGTGATCATTTTCCCTCTTCCACTGGTTACTGGGTTTGTTTGGTTTTTTTAAGATTTTATTTACTTATTTGAGAGAGAGAGTGAGAGAGAGAAAGAGCACAAGAGGAGGGAGCGGGAGAGGGAGAAGCAGACTCCCAGCTGAGCAGGGAGCCCGATGCGGGACTCGATCCCGGGACTCCAGGATCATGACCTAAGCCGAAGGCAGTCGCTTAACCAACTGAGCCACCCAGGCGCCCCAGTTACTGGGTTTTTAATTATCCAAAATCTTAATGTAAAACCTTTGACTGTAGAATCCTACAGGGAGTTTTGTGGTTTAGATTTTGGGCTGCTATTCCTGCTCAGTCAAGGAGAGAGTCCTGAGCCACCACGGAATGATGTGGAGGCCTCTGATGTCATCTTTAGTCATTAAGTCCATTATTTCCCCCACACCAAAATAAAAAAAAGATAAAATAAAAAATCAGTGTTTTTGTTCTGAGGTAGAATTTACATAGAAAAGAATGCACAAATCTTAGTTGTACAGCTCAATAAATTTTGACATATGTATATACCCCTGTAACGAATATCCACATCAAGGTGTAGAACATATCTATCCCATTAGAAAATTTCTCCATGCCCCTTTCCAATCAGTAGCCCTCTTTTACCCCAGAGTTAACTACTTTTGTGATTTCTATCACCATATATTAGTTTTGCATATTCTGTGCATGAATTCCATACAAATAAAATTTATAAAGTCTATACTCTTTGTAGTCTGGCTTGTTTTGGTCAATATAACATTTTTGAGAGAAACATAAGACCTGGCATTTGGCAAAAGGGAAGTAAAAATGGCCTTTCTTTAAAGATGGGGTAATTCTGTGTGTAAAAATCTTGAGGCATCAGGTAAAAATGCCTATAACTACTAAGAAGTTTAGCAAGTTCAAGGGCTACAAAGCCACTGTGTAAAAATCACTGTATCTTTGTTTTTAAATAGTATTTCATTTTATTATTATTTTTTAAAGTAATCTCTCTGCCCAATATGGAGCTAGAACTCATGACTCCAAGACTGAGAGTCACATGCTCCCTGAGCCAGCCAGGCACCCCCTAAAAATCATTGTATCTCATATGCCTTTTGAATAACTTTACGGTTGATTGATTAAGAAATTATTTCTAGAATGGAAGTATTCTTGAGCAAATATAGGTCCAGAGACACACATAAACATAACTCCAAAACAAACATAAATAATGAGGTGGAAAAAGGACATAAAATACCCCTAAAGACCTAGTAGGCAATCAAAAAAAATTTTTAAAGAAACTACTAGACAATACATAGGAGAAAACCATTAGCTCTGATATTCATTATTTGTTCTTCCCTTGAGGAACTTATCCTTTATATAAAGCCTTATTTCTCTGTGAATATATATTTTTTTAAGATTTTATTTATTTATTTATTTAGAGCGCAAGTTGGGGGAGGGTCAGAGAGAGAGGGAGAGAGCATCCCAAGCAGACTCTGTACCGAGCATGGAGCCCTATATGGGGCTTGATCTCATGACCCTAAGATCATGACCTGAGCTGAAATCAAGAGTCAGACATTTAACTGACCAAGCCACCCAGGGGTCCCTGTGAATATAACTTTTAAAAATCCTGTTGCAAAGTATTTTATAAAGTATGATCAACTGGAAATGGGACTTTGTGCTTCTATTCTCTGCGCATATATATATATACACACACACACACATATAAGGTTACTTATGAATAAAGAGTTAAATGAAAACATTTAGGGGCACTGACTGGCTCAGTCAGAAGAGCATGTGATTCTTGATACTGGGGTCATGAGTTCGAGCCCCATGTTAGTTGTGGAGATTGCTTAAATAAATAAAAAAAACTTGAAAAAATTTTTAAAAAATAAATGAAAACATTTAAATCATCTTAACAAAAACTGAACTACCTCTGCATATTCAGCATGAGTGTATGCACACACATAATGCAAATGTTCTATGTCTTTAGAAAGTATTAACACTTACAAAGAATCACTGGCCAAATAAAACAAGGGCAAGCATTCAACAGATGTAATCAATTAAGTAAAGTTTACGGGCTGGTTGTAGACTATGCACCAAACATGGTTACCAAACAATTTGCTCACCTACACCTAACTGAATGCATGTAGAAGATGACTGTAGACATGTTTATTTTGAGATTCCATATTCTAGACACTGTGCTAAAGACTTCACATTCCTTATCTCATTAAACTCCACAAAAACTGAAGTAGGTAATATTTTCCCCATTTTATAGATGAGAAATCGAGGTTTAGAGAGTTAGGTAACTTCCCCAAGGTTACACAATAACTAAATAAAGAAACCAAGATTCAAACCAAGAGCTCAGGTCCATGCCCTGACATCCCTTTGCTTCTTCCTATATATAAGCCAATATTCTCTACTTCCTTTTTTTTTTAAAGATTTTATTTATTTATTTATTTATTTATTTATTTACTGGACAGAGAGACACGCAGCAAGAGAGGCAACACAAGCAGGGGGAGTGGGAGAGGGAGAAGCAGGCTCCCCGCTGAGCAGGGAGCCCGATATGGGGCTCGATCCCAGGACCCTGGGATCATGACCTGAGCCAAAGGCAGACGCTTAATGACTGAGCCACCCAGGCGCCCCCTCTACTTCCTTTTTGATCATCCCCTAAGTGCGGGGATAACTTGTTATATATAAGAAAATTTCTTAAGTGTCTTACTTGCAATGAAATAAATACTCAAACCACGTAAGAGCAATGTGATGTAGAGATTAAATTCTCTGAAACAATGTATACGTGTGTGTGTACATGATGTGTGTGTATGTAAGTGTACATATGTGTAGCTGTGAGTATTATGTTTCTATGGGTACCATGGTCCAGAAAGATACTTAAGAGAGAGGTAGGGGTTTAGAGGTGAAGTGGAAAACAATGGCTAACTCTATGTAATTATTGCATAATTTCAATGAGTGCAGTAAACATTTGTTCTTTTTTATTTTTTTTAAGATTTTTAAAATTTATTATTTATTTGAGAGAGAGAGCACGAGCGTGGGGAGGGGCAGAGGGAGAAGCAGACTCCCCACTGAGCAGGGAGCTCCAAGACACTGGACTGCATCCCAGGACCTGAGCTGAAGACAGACACTTAATCGACTGGGCTACCCAGGCACCCCCGACGTTTGTTCTTCTTGTTTAAAAAAAAAAAAAATCTAATAAGCTAATACATCTTACATAGGCATGTATGTTTTGGAAGAATGTTATTTCCATAGAAACATAAATTTAATATTCCTACACACAGAAATGCTTTTTAATTATTATTCATCTGTGATTTTAGTCTTCAGGACATGATGACAATTGAGGAAATTTGAGGAGGTTATTGTCAATTGCAAAACTCTATAGCTAAATCCTTAACTTTAGGTAGATTCACATTTGAAATGAACTGTGACCTGGGATGAACTTCAAAACAATTAGTAATATTTCAACCCAATATTGAGTGAAAGATGATTTTTTAAACAAAAGCATAATTTTCTTCATCAGATCTTATAGAATTAATGAAGCGTGACTATATTAATAGTCACATAATTAAAAGACCTAAGAAATTGTAAGTAAATTGCCTTATCACTTAATCTTTTTTAAGAAGAAATGATATTTAGTTATTTATCCAACCACTTATAGTGATGTATGTATTTTGCTAAGTCAGGGATAATATTTTAAAGTATATAAAATTCACATATCTTAATTAATAAAAATGATGGTCTTTTCCTGAATGGAATAAGATAGCCTATTTTAAATGCTTTCCAAAATAGAATTTTTAAAATATTAAGAGGACCATTCAACCCTCTGTTATCAGGTAAAAAAAAAAAAAAAATCCTAATTTGAGTACAGGGAATTTGAATGCTCCTTAAACAGAAATGAATTCTCCAATACAACAGATACAAATTCATAAGGTGAAGTTTCCTGAAGGTGGCAGCATCTTAAGCAAATGTGTCCTCAACCTTTGCAACCAGCTGTACTTATTCATGAAGTATTACATTTGCTGGTTATAATGGCTAGTAATATTATAAACCATTATTAATTATAAAAACAACATAGTTATCATCATCATAATGATGTGATCTCTAAAAGATTCCTACTTAAAGTATAATCTATGCTTTCAAATATATTTTATACTCGATACAAAAATCTTTGTGAAGGCTTTTTATATCTATAAAGATTTCTGTTTCCTGATTCACTATATAAGTTTTCTTACTAATACATATCATCAAAGTGATGAAGTGACAGAGATACATTTTAAAATTCCAATTTCCAACTTTGAGTCATTTTCTTATCAGAGGAAAATATTTTTAATGCCAATTTTTGCTCTACATTTCTTAAAACAGGAGCAAAATAATCATGATTAATACTATGACTATGATTCTTGAAACTAAGCATGGCCCCATAAATCAGGAAGGAAATTCTAATCTAAATATTGGGTTTTAAAGTACTTGTTCAGTTCAATTCAGTTTTAAATGAGAACCCATAAAGGGTTTTTTTGCCTGCCAATAAAATATTATTTGATGACATATTTTTGAAGCTATAATGCTCTCTTTATACAGATGGTTATGGCTGTTATCATTATTATTAAAAGGCAAGTTTCCTGACCTATACTTTGTGATTAGGGACTCTTATAGGAAGAAATAGTTCATTATCATGGCCAATCATGCCATCCTGATTAAATAGCCCATCAAAGATCAAAGTCCCTTCAAGGGAAATGCTAGCCTGTAGGAACACCTGAAACATATAGTTCCATTAATAAGAATCACACAATCTCCAGATCTTTTGATTTATCCCCAGTCAGGTGTACCTAAATTCTTCCAAACTCATAGAAGTCCTGAAGAAGGAAGAAGCATTTTCTCAGTAATGATGATAAGGAAAATCAGTGTCCTAAGATGCCCAACCGAGCCAGCGTGAGAGTCCCAGTCCTTGCCCTGGGGCTCTTCCGGGTTCTCCTTCCTGCCCTGCTCCGCACAGGCACCAAAAGTGCCAAGTATGTGGAAGTAGAAGTGTATAAATTACCCCCTTTGTTTGTGTTGGGGCTCAGACCTTTGGAGACCACTCTCCTCTGAGCCTGCTGGGGTTAATAAACCTCCTCTCTGCCAAGATCTCCGGGTGCCGCTTGGTTCTTCCATCAGGCGATCCAGTCCATGTTCCGTAACAATGACAGCCATTAATCTTTCGCCGTATCATTCATCAACAGAGCTCCTCTGGATGTAGGCAGTTTTCTTTGAAAATGAGATGTGTCTTCCCATTCTTAAACGTTTATTGGTTGATTTCCAGTCACTTGTTTATTATTCCATATCTAAACATGTGGCTAAACGTCTAAACTCTACAGTGTCAGTAACCTTCTATCTAAAATTTAATGACCACTTACCATGTTTACTAAATTAAATTGCCATGTAATCAAATGTTATTTTAGAAAACCAATGAAGCCTTTTGTGTCACAGGCACAAAGACATGGTGTTTCTTTGCAGATGGTAACTTGCAAGCCAGCTAATGCATATATGACCACATGATTTAGCAAAGAGAAAGTCCCTGGAAGTCCCATGCAATGTCAGCAACTTTCTTTCTTAAGACTTTCCCCAACCACAGTTTTCCCTGCTATCCCTATTGCATTTTTACATCTTCCTCCATGTTCTTTCTTTCCTTTACTCTTCTGCATATCATTGTTCTTTCTTGCACTTATTTATTCTTTCTTTCTTCACCTTTGTTCCTTCCCTCTGAGTTTTTGAGTTTTTGAGTTTCTGAGTCTTTGAGCCTCGTGGATATTAGGGATTTTCCTGGGGTATTTTCCAAAGGCTGAAGAAAAGCTCCAGGACTGGACTTGAAGCCACAGTGCAATAAGAGCAAGACCCTGGGTGATGATGGGCAATGGCTGGAGTGATGATTTATCTGGATGTTATTATGTATGGGGGAAAAAGAGAAAATAGGGACAAGGAAAGGTCTATGCAGTCTACTAATAAATTGAAAACCAAAAATTTCCAACATATTCATCCCATACAGCTGATTTTTTGTATATTTGGGACTAAAAAGTTAAAAATTCTTAGAAGATTTGGTCCAAATTCCTCAGCTAGGATTACGGACTAGCTATTACACCCAGCCAGCACATTACAGGTACAGATGAAGTACAGAGAAAACAACGGCTCTTTTATTTTGCACTCTGCTAAATAAGGCTTGAAAAAGAGAAAATTTATGGAAAAGAATGGGAAAGCTATTTTAACTGAAATTGGACCACTTAAGCATAGGTGATATAACAGAAGATAGAAGTATAAAAAAGAGAAAATGACGTGATTGTAACATGGGGAACAAGAGAAATATGAAAGAAACAAAAGTTGAAATATAAGAAACAATGGAAATGTTCATATAAGCAATTAACAACTGCCTTGGCAGACAATTAGAGGACACAGGGAAGAAAAAAATAACCAGGATTATAATGTTTGGGAATGACAGAAAAAGAAATGATGTAGAGGCCAGAAATAATATCTTCGTGATCGAAATCGTAAGGAGAAAATAAATTTGGAAAGTAACATGGAGGAAGAAGCAGTAAGATTTTGTCATGAATTTTTAAAAAAAAGGACTGGTCACATCATCTGCCAAGTGAAGAAGATTTGGACATTTGGGAAGGACAGAAGAAATTCAGTAACTGTCGTGTGAGGAGTCAGTTTTGCCATAAACCAAGTAGAGTGAAAAACACTGGTTCTAGCCAACAAGTTGATTTCACACAAAGCATAAAAAGGGCAACAAGTACATAATCTAATTATCATTGAAAGCAGAGATGACACTAATTGTATTTTAAACTCTCCCCAATCTCATGGACTGTGATAGTAAGTGAATCGTGAACAACATCAGGCTCATTTCTGGAGCTCAACTGAAGTCACACAGTAAAAAAAACAAAGTTAGCAGGGAGGAATGTGTGTTATTATTCTACACTAGATACCTAGAAATTTTAGGTTCTCTGCATTTGAAACAAATTTATTTCCTGATCTCTCCTGCAAAATCAAGGTATATATGCAGTTCGCTACCAAAGTAAAAAGGAAAAGAAAAGGAGGGCAGAGTCACACTCAGCGTACCTCCCTCCTCCTTTGCCCACGGGTACAACAGCCTAGTCACACCAAGGATGTAGCGCCCAGAGTCTCCACCCACCATCAAATATCCCATTAGAAACTGACTCTCCTCTCTGGACTCCAGTACAAAGAAATGAGGACACAGGAATGTAATGTAAACTCTTAGTTTCTACGACTGGTGAGTAGTAGTTGATGTTAATTATTACTGACGCAGCCACGATGCTTGACCTCTTAGGGATAGCTGTGGTGTCAGAGGAATTCCATTTACATAAAGGCCCCCAGGTTTTTAGATAGGGTGGGTAAACACTGGAGCTTATTGCCAGGTTTTCCTGTGGCTGAGTCAAAAGTCCAGGGATAGGGTTGGTTTTTTTTTTTTTTCCTTTTTTTTCCCTTCAAACTTTAGGAAAGCAGCCTTCGAGTTATCCTTCCAGACAAAGAAGAGTAAATGTAGATGCCTCTGGACACACAAAAGCAGAGTCTTGAGTTTAGGAGAAGGACTTTACAGTGTATTTTGCTCACCTGCTTCCCTTAGGCAGTTCTAAAGAGATTCAAATAGTTCTTTATAAAAGCAAGTCTATAAGAAGCTCTGTTCAGACTCATTGGGAAAGTTCAATTACTTTTTAAATTAACATGTAATATAAATATGGGGTAGCTATGATGCCTATGAAAAGTACACCCATCACAGGCTCCCATCACAGGCTCAGTGAATTTTTATCGGGTAACTATATCCTTTGTAACTAGTCCTCTGATCATGATCTAGAACATGAAGGCCCTCTATCACTAACTTCAAATGTAACGACTAGCTTGAATTCTTTTTTTTAAAGATTTTATTTATTTATTTGACAGAGAGAGAGAGAGAGCATGCACACAAGCAAGGGGGAGTGGCAGGCAGAGGGAAAAGGAGAAGCAGGCTCCCCACCGAGCAGAGAGCCTGACGTGGGGCTGGATCCCAGGACCCTGGGATCGTGACCTGAGCCGAAGGCAGATGCTTAACCGACTGAGCCACCCAGGTGCCCCTACTAGCTTGAATTCTAACTGCATAGTTTTATCTCCTTTTTGTTTTTAAGCTTTTGTCTATTTAAATAAATGAAATAATGCTGTATGTTCTTTTCTGTATCTGGCTTCTTCCACCCAATATGATGTTTGTATGATTCATTCATGTGTTTGGGGGTAGTTATTGATTAGTTATTCTCGTTGCTGTATAGTATTTCACTATATGAATACACTGTAATATATTATCCATTCTATTATTGATGGACATTTGAGCCATTTCTAGTTTGGGGATATTACACATAGTAGTTACTCCACAAACATTCCCATATGTCTTTCAGTGCATATAGTCATTCATTTATGACAGATATATATCAAAGAGGTGGAATTAGTAAACCATAGGGTAGGTACATGTTCATTTGTTTAATAAGTAGAACCAAACAATTTTCCAAAGTGTTTCTACCAATTTACATTCCAGCTGTAACATGTGAGAGTTCCAGTTGCTCTACATTTTTGACAACTTCAATATTTTCTGCCTTTTTATTTTATCCTTTCTGGTGGGTGACCATGAGATTTAGAGCTGTACTCTAATGCTAGTTGAGGGGTCTTGGACCCAGATCTTAGTAATTCCAGTTGTAAATGATGTGTTTGGGTCCCATATCCCACCTTGGTATATAGCATCGTTTTGGTAATTCAAAGTCAATAGATTTTTTAGAAATCTACCCAGTAAGCCAAATTTACCCATCAACAAAGTCTCTAAAAAACAGTTGAAGGGTCAATTCTTCAAATCAACCACACTGAATAAATCTGCACTTTCAAGGATATATATCTTTTCAAGTAATTTCATTTTTTGATCTAATTATTTTACTTTTAATCAGTCTAATTATCTGCTCTTTTAGAGATATTTTGGTGATTTCCAAAACTGAAAAAAGGACCCATTTAAAAACTTGTTCTAGATTAAAATATTATTCATTAAATTATTACTACCTGATGTTTATTGTGATAGTTATCAGTGATGCAAAAATTAATGAGTCCTTTTTTTCAGCAATTCACAAGCTAAAGGGATAGATAGTAATAACAAATATTCTTTCAGTGTATGCACTTCCCACATGTTATCTTATTTAATCCTTATCACAAACATTGGAGTAGGTCCTCTTACTGTTATAGATGAGGAAACTGAGGCACAGCAGTGTGAAGAAACTTCTCGAGGTAGCACTGTTGTAGAAATGGGATCAAATCCAGGAGGTCTGATTCCAGAGTACCCTTTTAACCATTACACCATCCTCGGACTGTAACAAAAGACAGAATAGGATATGTGCTTAAAAATAGGGCTCACAACAAAAGTTATCTGAAAGATAAATTCTGACTATGGAAGTGGGGAACTTTATGAAAATGGCATCAAATGAGCTGGATTTTTAAGATTAGGTAGTACTTTAAAGAGGAAAAAAATGAGAAGAAATGGAACTTTATGTAGTGAAAACAACACAGATTCTAAATTCCTTGGGGGAAGGCAATGTGTTTTCTTACCATAACCTAAGAGACTAGAAAAAGGTCTGTCAGCTAGCCTACGTTGCATGAATGCAAGAATTTAGGCATGCCAGATACTTATGCATCCTGTAGCTCTGTTCAAGTGGCCCATGTATGACAAAGGGAATGAATACATAAATGGGTGAAGAGCACATTCAGAAAAGCAGTACTTTGGGGTCAGCATAACCAAATTATAGCAGCTCAGCCCAAGATTTAAAGCTTATCATTGCAGGGGCACCTGGGTAGCTCAGTTGGTTAGGCATCCAACTCTTGGTTTCGGCTCAGGTCACAATCTCAGGGTGGTGAGATCGAACCCCGTGTCCGGCTCATGCTCAGTGTGGAGTCTGCTGGAGATTCTCTCTCCCTCACCCTTCGCCCCTCCTCCAACTCGTGTGTGTGTGTGTGTGTGTGCTCTCTCTCTCTCTCTCACTCTTTCTCTCAATAAATAAATAATATCTTTTTAAAAATGTATCATTCTATACAATTTACTTTCTACTATAATGTTAGGATCTTTAATTGAAGCAACTTCTTTCAAAATTCTGGGAGTGGCTTTGTTAAAGGATCATTAAATTTAATTGCATATAAACTAGGCCAAATTTTAAATACTTTTCAATAGTGTTATCTTCACATAATAGTTTTAAAGATTATTTCCTGAAAAATAATTAAGAAATCACTGACCTAAAATATTACTTCAGCATTAAAGAAAAGAAACGACTGTAACATACACTTCAAATAACAAATATTAAATGGGTGTTAAGTAAGATGAATAAATAAGTGAATAGTGGCTAAGTAAAGATATTTTAAAATTAGTACTCCAAAAGTATTTGAAAAATATTTATCTTTTCTCACAAAGAATCATAACTTGTAACAATCTTGAGATGACATGTTATATATATCCAGAGGAGTGCCAAAAGTATTTTCAATGATGGTACCAGGTATGATGTGGTGAAATGGCCCCAAGAAAACACTGTTACTAGCTTTATAAATTATGCAATGCTTTTGAGAATCATATATTTCAAGAATCATAAAGAAATTCATATCATAGTTCCTCCATTTCTAGAAATTTGTTCATTTATTTACTCAACAGATTTTTATTGAGTAGTCATGCTAGGGGCCTGGAACATAGATACCAACAATATATATTCCCTTCCTTCAAGAAGCTAATATATTGGGGTGCCCAGGTGGCTCAGTCGTTAAGCGTCTACCTTCGGCTCAGGTCATGATCCCAGGGTCCTGGCTGAGTCCCACATCGGGCTCCCTGCTCAGCGGGAAGCCTGCTTCTCCCTCTCCCACTCCCCCTGCTTGTGTTCCCTCTCTCGCTGTGTCTCTCTCTGTCAAATAAATAAATAAAATCTTTAAAAAAAAAAAAACTTAAAAAAAAAGAAGCTAATATATTAACTGAGGGCAGACTTGAGGTGAAAAAAACAATAAAATACTACCTTTTAGTTTAATAATTGCTTTTGTCAGATACAGTACAGAATAGATTATCCTAAGGAAGCCATCTAAAACAGCAAAGAGAAATTCATGGAGATGTTAGTGGGACACCTGTAATAACAAAAGCAAAATTGAAGGGGAAAAAAAGGTCAAAAACCCAAAATATATTGGCTTAATGAGACGGTTTATTTTTTTTTAATTTTTTGTTTTTAAGGATTTTATTTATTTGTCAGAGAGAGAGAGCACAAGCAGAGGGAGTGGCAGGCAGAGGGAGAAGCAGGCTCTCTGCTGAGCAAGGAGCCCGATGCAGGACTCGATTCCAGCACCCTGGATCATGACCTGAGCCGAAGGCAGACGCTTAACCAATTGAGCCACCCAGGCGTCCCTAATGAGAGAGTTTAATGAGAAAATTCTGATAAGGATAGACTATGACAATACCTTTAAAAATGAAAAATCATATTCACTAAAAATATGAGGTAGATGATTTATACAATATGATTATGACACATAAAAATACATAAAGATAATGGATGAAAATTGATCAGCTCAACTAAGAGAGCATTTTAATTAAAAATAGCATTTGATGTTAAGTTTTCTTTCCAATAAAAGGTAAACTACTTATCTGATAGCTTCTGGAAAACTAAAGAGAAAAACTATTCAGATTATAGAATTATAGAGATTCTGCCTAAATATTAAGGTAAAACTCTGATGTGTAAAATTGCAAAATGTTAAGACAACTTAAAATTGTCTTTGCACCATATCTTCCAAGTTAAAAATTCTTCTCAATTATGATCATTATAAACAAAATAGTACTGTTAAAAAAGTGGGTGTTGGTTGGTGGCTATTTCCATAATTTTCAGGTGAGAAAAATGAAACCAGTTACTTCAGTGATGTGTCATTTGCTGGTTACTGGAGCAGAAGCCTCTTTATCTCAAGTCAATAATGATTTCCAATGGGCTCACTAGTCTCTAATCAAAACTGTTAAACATAACTTTTTCTTTGTCTGCCCAACTCTGAATATAAAGCGCTGTGTTTTTTCCACCAGAGATTATTTTATAGCACTATAAAGTCACTCTGGAAGTCTAACTATGACTCTGCTTTTATAAACTAGAGAGACACAAAATTCTGAAAACAAATTTTAGCTAGTAAAACTTCTCAAGAAGATAAAATCCCATGAGCTTTTATTATCAATCTCTATGCACACAACATATTCTCATGATCAAAGCAAGGTAACTCTCAGAATTATACTATAATCAGATCAACTTTTCACCATTGACCTCTGCTGTTATTAGCTGGAATAATACTCTAAGACTTTACAAAATTATGACTGAAAATGCTTGTAACTAATTGCACTTGTGAATTAAATATCCATGTTTGGGTGGTACCTTTTTTTCCTCTAAAACTATTTGTAGTTGTACCAACAAACTTGATGGGTAGAATTTGACCTCTGAGAGGCGCCTGGGTGGCTCAGTTGTTAAGCATCTGCCCTCGGCTCAGGTCATGGTCCCAGGGTCCTGGGATTGAGTCCCGCATCGGGCTCCCTGCTCAGCGGGGAGCCTGCTTCTCCCTCTCCCACTCCCCCTGCTTGTGTTACCTCTCTCGCTGTGTCTCTCTCTGTCAAATAAATAAATAAAATCTTAAAAAAAAAAAAAGAATTTGACCTCTTACTCATAACTTTGAAAACAAATGTCCCATGCACAAGTTAGGCAACTATTTATAACAATTATGTTGGCTCCTGCTTTAAAGCAAATATTGTATAAAGTTGTTACATACTCTAATGTTTCCATAAAAAAAAAAAACCTTTAACTCTGTAAAAGTTGAAAAAGAAAGTTATATTTCCAAATGAAATTTGTTTTTAATTTCTCAAAGAAAACTACCTCACATGGTTAGTAATTTGACCTTGCATAGTCTAATCAGAAAACTGAAACAAATCTCTTTATTTAAAAAGAATTATGAATTCCAAGTACTGAGAATATCAAATTTTCAAGAATTATATCTGTCTATGCTTTCATAAAGCCAAATTTGTGAGACAGAAAATGTAACACTAATACTTTTCTCATTCTTTAAAAATAATGACTAATAAGAAAAGTAATAATGGTACTAACATTATATTTCTTACTAATGTTCATCCTTATGATTTCTGAATGTTTAAATATTTAGTTACCCCTGATTGTCTTTTCCCCTGTTCACTTGATTAACCACTCCCAAGTCCATATTTTAATTAATTTTAATCAGGGTAGATTAATAAATCCCTGTTTGTTCATGGGAACCAACTGATTCAGAATGAATCTTTCCTAATTGTTTTGTGTTCACATGGGTGTTCACTTTGGCTCCTCTCCAAGCTTCCAGCCAAGGGGGAAAATTACCTTTCCACACCCAAATAAAAACAGAGTCAGAGAATAATTCCTTTGGTGAGCAGCGTCACTGAATAAGCAGTTTTAGCGTGGTGTGTATTTTTTTAAATGAAGATCTGTGTATAGATTAGTCAAAAAGTAGTTTTCACATAGAATACCAGATCCTGCTGTTGCTTTTTTTTTTTTTTTTAGAAATCACATTCTGAAATTTATAATCTTTATTACCAAGTTTTATACATCCCAAAGGACATGTTTTTTCCTGGATGAAACAGTTTTCTTAAAAGCAAACTGGAATTCTTTTCCCAGCCCATGTTTTGTGTCCTTCACCTCTAATCTTCCAAAATAACATCTTCTTTTGATACCATCATCTTTCATGCTGTTCTAAATGAGAATGTTTTTGAGTTCTTTTTTTTTCTCAAAAGGTAAATATTAGTGTCCCAGTTAAAAAAAAAAAAAAAAAATCCTGACTGCAGTATGACACAGAACTTCTTACATAATTTCTTGCCTATCTGATAATAAAAGTCCAGAATCAGTACTTGTCTGGTTTGACCTGGAAAAGTACCCAAGCCCTCCAGAGAGGACTGGTCCAAGCTTCCTATGTCTGGGATCATTTTGCTTTAGGAAAACAACATAGTTTGAGTGCCCATAAAAAAATAAAAGAGCAATATCTCTATGAGCTGAGTTGGTATGTTAGAGGAAGATGAAGAAGCTTTCATAGAATAATGGGGACACATTGGTGAGGTTTTAGAGCCTTGGGTTCCTCTCCAAACCCATCTCCAGAAGTAACAGCCCCTCCTTCTTTCCAAGGTGATGAATCAGACAACCCTCTCATCTTGGGAGTGGTTTCCAGAGTGGCGGCTGCCAAAACGCTTCACTTGAGGGCTGATAAACACTTCTTGAAAATGGTGGTGATGACAGACTGGGTGGGTTTCTGTGATCTAGCTTATGAGAGTAAGATTCTAGATGCAGGATTTGTGAGGAGAGCTGAAGAAAATCCATATGTGTGGATATAGGAATACAAACAGAAATTTTAAAACCGTTCTATCTTCCACAAGGTGGAAAATAAATTATTTCTTTTCATGTTAAGGTCATTCTGACTTAAGATAAACATATAAATATCAACTATGCCATTTGTATTCTTTCAGAGTTTGGGGGAGCTGCATAACCTTGAAACATAAATGTGGTGGTTTTTACCAACTAGCGGCCAGTTTCTGAGAATTTCCCCCATTTTGTAATGTTAGCCAGCTAAGAAAACTAGGTCTCTTTAACTTTCTTTAGTCTATGCCAAGATCTCAATCAGACTGGGTAGGTTTCTGTTTTATTTTTCACAGATACAATAAATGCAGGATTGCATATGCAAGGACACAAAATCCACACCCTCGTATGAATGAATCTCAGGGAACACTTTAAAAACATTTAAAAACATCTCTCCATTTTCCTTAACCACATTTTTTCTTCCCTTATTTAATGTCCTTTTACAGTAAATTCTTTATTAAAAAGAGAGACACATAAATATTCTATTCTAATACTCCCAATTAAAGGGTATATAAATGGTGCTTTCTAATTGCATTTTTCAATATACAGTAAACTTTGTGGCCAATTATCTCCCCTTCCTTCCTTCCTTCCTTCCTCTCTTCCTCCCTCCCTCCCTTTCTTCCTTCCTTTCTTCCATGCTTTCTTTCTTCTACATACTGTTTTCCTTTATTTAGGAAAACAATCCACAAGCATTAACTAAGCACTTTCCATGAATTTACTCTCCAATATTAATTTCTTCTTTCTTTGAAAACATTAAGTTACAATATGAAAAACTCTGTGAAAGACAAGTAAGCCCCGATCTTTTTCTTCTAAGAGCTTACATTTGAGTGTGTGTATGTGTGTGTATGCACACACACACACATACACACACACGTGTGCACGCATGCATAAAAGAAAGGTGAATACTTGGGAGGGAATATGTAAATGGTCAACTGCAATTTAAGTCAGAATGAAAACAGCCATAGACATATTTCAGATGTGTTCCTTCTGATTGTAAGACATATCCAAAAGGTCAACAGAAGGAGGCAGCCTCTGGGGCTGGAGGTGGAAGCCAGGTGCTAAAGTGATGGGCAGAGAATGAGGTGGAGGCATTCTTTGCTGAGGCAGCCATGCTAGGGAATGCTGGGGGATGGCAAGGGCGCTGGGTGAGGGAGCTGAGTTGTCTCTCGGTAATTTAGCGCATTCCCATTTGCTTTTATCTCCAGGGAATTGAATGTTTCCAAGAGATGACCTTGATGACCACACATACTATCAAGTTAATCCACATACACATTAGTCCTGAATGAGTTGGATTTAATTTCTCTCAGAAAGTAGCCTCTCATCCAAGACTGGTTGCTTTTATAGTTTGAAGTTTTGCATTTAGTTTAGACCTTGGGAAGATAATGTTTGGATGTGGTTTGAGCCTTCAATTTTATGTACTTCTAAATCCTCATTAAAACAAAAAACTCAAAGCTAAAAATATTCAATCTAGAAATCTAGAAAAAAATTTTTAAGACACTTATTTATTTTAAAGAGAGAGAGAGCATGCACAAGAAAGGGGAGGGGCAGAGGGAAAGAGAGACAGAGAAGCAGACTCATGGCTCAGCACAGAGCTTGACTTGGGGCTGGATCCCAGGACCCTGAGATTACCACTGCAGGTGAAACCAAGAGTGGTAGGCTTAACCAACTAAGCCACCCAGACACCCCTCCAGAAATTTTCAAGTGGATTTCCCAGGATTACTTTGGGGGGTGCCTAAAAGAGATTTCCTTGAATTCTATAGATTCCCAACATCGCTTTCTCCATATTATCTTCCTTATTCTTTGATCATATTTTTTCTGAAAGGATTAAAAATCATTTATTTCACTTGATTTACTCTTTTACACAGCATTTATGATTGTATATTATGTTCTGAGCACTGTGTGAGAACTCAAGGAGCATAAAGAGTTTTGTTGGTTTTTGTTGTTGTTTTGTCTTGTTTTATTTTTAGGGATAGAACTAAAGCCTAAAACCTAAAAGGGAGAAATGCTCTGTCAGAAGTCCAGAGCACCCCAGGAGCCTGTAGAAAGAGTATTTACTGTCTGTCTAGAGATTCAGAAAGGATTCCAGAGCTCAGCCCAACGTGACTCTTTGAAGATAAGAAGTAGTCAAGCAGAGGGAGCAAAAAGTAGAGGAATATAAACTCAAAAAAGAATGTTAAAAACTGTGAGAAACTGAGTATGATGGAAAAATGTAACCATTTTTCAATAATAAATGTTTGCTGACCGAATAGACATGAAACTAACTATCCTTCCCAAGCTTTAACTTTCTAGACTGAATAAATACATTTCATTATATTAATCCTACTTTCCCATATAAATAATTTTTATGACTCCATTCTGGATTTTCTCAATATTCTTAGAATATTTGTACATGTTATGTATCCAACAGAACTCAACACTGCAATAAAGCTCATATATAGTTTGAGAGTAGAAGAATATTCACATTGAAATTCTCCAAATAGGGGCACCTGGGTGGCTCAGTTGTTAAGCATCTGCCTTCAGCTTAGGTCATGATAAAAGGGTCCTGGGATTGAGCCCCGCATTGGGCTCCCTGCTCCGCGGGAAGCCTGCTTCTCCCTCTCCCTTTCCCACTCCCCCTGCTTGTGTTCCCTCTCTCACTGTGTCTCTCTCTGTCAAATAAATAAATAAAATCTTTAAAAAAAAAAAAAAGAAATTCTCCAAATATTCTACCTTATTTATTATAGGGTTGCTAATTGATTTCTGATGTTATTCCAAAAATTAGAAACAAATTTACCCTAGAAGAAGAAACAATAAACCCGAGCCTTTATTCAATGACTAATATGCCTAACCTCTGATAACCATACAATTCGAATGGCAGATTATTTGCTCACTAGTATAACATCTCCCTGACCTCCTATAGACTCTTCCCACTATCACTATGAAACCCTATGGTTTCATATACTATAAAACCTTAAGTAATTATCTACTGGCTTCATGTACAATTCCATATTAGTAGAATCTGTGGTTCAAAGAGGATAAGTGACTCCTTCTTTGATCTTTTCTTGTAGCCAGCAACAGCTGGATTACTCTGGAAGATTCACAAGGGTCTTATTTGTTATTTCAAAGGAACCATGAGAGACTATGGACTCTGAGAAACAAACTGAGGTTCTAGAGGGGAGAGGGGTGGGGGAATGGGTTAGCCTGGCAATGGGTATTAAAGAGGGCACGTACTGAATGGAGCACTGGGTGTTATACGCAAACAATGAATCATGGAACACTACATCAAAAACTAATGATGTACTGTATGGTGATTAACATAACATAATAAAATATAAATACATAAATAAATAAATAAATAAATAAATAAATAAATAAATGTAACTATAATCCAATGGTGTTAAAGAACTGAATGTGACCAAAGTTTAGAGCTAATATGAGCTAACCAAGTGCAGCCTTGAGTCTAGCATGACTTTTACCCTGATACCACATTAGCATCATTATCTATCAAAGTTTCTTAAAATGTGGTTTTTTATCTGGTGGACAGATGGGTAGAGTTGATGGCAAGGTTTGTTTCTTGTTTTGTTTTGATGTTTGATGTATTATAGAGCTTGATGCCTTGGCAGCAAAAATGTGATGATACCTGGCTTAAAGTACGTATTAGTCTTCCCTGTTAAGATTTTACAAAAGATCTTTTCAGAGACAGGAGCTAGAGTACAACTTCTTTTACTTCATAGTTAGTTCTGTTCACACCAGAGCCTAGGAGTCAATAGGTCATCCTGGAATCAACCTGGGCTTTATAGTCACTAGGAATTTTATTTGAATACCATCTGCCTCGCTTCATTCAGCAAATATCTCTTAAGTGTCCATTTTATGCCAATTCTCATTTGGATTCTGGGTATAAATAGTTCAAAAAGAACACAAGTTTCCTGTTCTCATAGAGTTTAAACCCTGCAATTTTAACCTCTTTGGTTAAACCTAACAATATTATTGGGAGTTTAACTAAGATATGCTATGTAAAATACTGAAACAACTTATGTCAAGTGTTTAGACAGTACTTCAGTTTCGAGGGAGAATGGTATCCTCCTACCTAACCATGGTTACGCAAAGCATTTCCAATCTGGTATTCCACTCCTTGAGAGTGTCATCAAAGGCTATGTTGATAAAGTATTGATCTTTATGACATCAGCTTCAAAGATTAGGGGCTTACACACAGAGTTGGTTTGCCTGAAAGACCCCTTATTATTAATTTGCTATTAATGAATTTCTTTAAGTGTTTTTTTTCAACAAGCTAAGTGTCTAGCCACACATCAGCTCTTGGAGGTAATTTCTTTTTGAAGTGTTCTATTGTATAATGGGTCAAACACTTGAAAGAGAATAAGCCTGGCACTATCTCAAATTTGGGGGGAGAAAATGGGCCAGTCTTGTCAATTGCCTGGGTCTGCTTCATAGAGAAGATGAGAGAGTATGACTCTGATCTAATGACATCAAAGTTCCCTTATGCTTGCAAGATCTTGTGGTTCTACTTCCTTTAATCTTCTCACACATGCTTTTTAAGTTGCAAAGGATATTCCTCATTTGGAATGCTATGTTCATTCATATATTTTATAAATTTATAATATATTTTTTATTTTTTTAAAGATTTTATTTATTTATTTGACAGAACTAGAGAGCAGGAGAGCACAAGCAGTGGAAGCGGCCTAGGGAGAGGGAGAAGCAGGCCCCCCATGGAACAGGGAGCCTGATGCGGGGCTTGATCCCAGGACCCTGGAATCATGACCTGAGCCGAAGGCAGTCACTTAACCTACTGAGCCACCCAGGTGTCCCTATAATATATTTTTTAAATTGCTTCTCGATAAATGAACAAAAATTTAGAGGCTTCTTTACTTTGGTTTCCTCTTGTCATAATTTCTTCCATTTCTTGTATCTGTGCACATACAGTGTGTATATATGTGTATGGCAGCAAGTATCGGGCCAGTTGAAGCATTTTAGGGGAAATTCGTGTGGGAAAGACACGAGTGGTAAGAGCAAACTATCACTGTTCTTTTTTCTTGTTCCAACTGTGGCCTTGAGGAAAATTTCCATCTCCTGCTATGATGGGTGTCAGTCTACAGACTATAAGATTTCTGACTTTAACCTCCACCTTGAGCTCCTAAACCTAATAGGAAAATTTTGGTTATGATACAAGTCAAACGACCTCAAATAAAACTCAAATTACTGAAGCCAAATTTATTGGCTCATGTAATACTGAAAAATATAGGGGTTGATTTGTCTTGGATCCAGGGACTCCGGTGACATCATCAGTAACTATTCTGTCAACCTCTCTCTTCTCTTTTCTTTCCCTTTTCCTTTTTTCCCGTTCTTATCTCCACCCCCCCCACATACACCCCACCTTCCCCCACCACCCATTTTCTGTGCTGTCCTTGTTCTTAGCATCATTGTCTGAGCAGGCCCTTCCTATGTTGCCCTGCACTGAACCAGGAGGAAGGGCAGCCCCATCTGAACAGCACGTACAACAACTGGAGAACCAGCAGATGTCTGGAAGAAAAAAAGAAAAACATTCATGATTCTAATTTCCTAAGCCATTTCCCCATATCCTTTTTGAGATGCATTTGATAAGACAAAGCAAAATGTTAACTGAAAAGAGTCATGCCCTACTCCGTAAAGTGATAAATACATCATTTCAGAAAAAAAAAAAAATGTATTTCAGCATTTAGCCAAGAATCTATTTTATTCTTTTCTTTTTTTTAGATTTTATTTATTTATCTAACAGAGAGAGAGAGAGCACAAGCAGGGGGAGTGGCAGGCAGAGGGAGAGGGAGAAGCAGGCTCCCCACTGAGCAGGGAGCCTGATTCGGGACTTGATCCCAGGACCCTGGGATCATGACCGGAGCTGAAGGCAAACGCTTAACCGACTGAACCACCCAGGCACCCAAAGAATCTATTTTCAATAGGTTTTTCCTCAAAGATTCAGAATTATAAAGCAGAGAAGAAATCTCCCTTTTCTTAAAAAAAAAATCACCATTTCAAATGAAAATGCTTAATCAGATTTTCCTGTCAAATCATCTCAGTCCCAAAATGAAATGTTATAAAAACAAAACAACAACAACAATAACAAAAACAGGCAGGATTTAAAGAATACAGACCTTCAAATTATTATATTTCTTATTTCAGTTGATCAATCAGTCATTGAATATTCATGAGTCCTATTAGCCTGTCTCTCCACTAGGCATTTAGGAAACCTATGTGAATAGAATACAAACCTTGCTTTTATGAGTTAACAGTTTAGCATGGAAACAGGTGGACAGGTAATTACATAACAGAATATGTTAGGTATTATAATAGAAATAGGTATTGGAACACTAGTTCTTCCTAGGAAGTCAGGAAAGCCTGCAAAGAGAAGCCATTTGAGATGCATTTTATTTTTAATTTATTTATTTAAATTCAATTTCATTAGCATATAGTGTATTATTAACTTCAGAGGTAAAATTTAGTGATTCATCAGTTGCATGTAACACCCAGTGCTCATTCCATCAAGTGCCCTTCTTAATGACCATCATCCAGTTACCCCCATCCCCCCCAACTCCCCTCCAGCAACCCTCAGTTTGTTTCCTATGGTTAAAGAGTCTCTTGTGGTTTGTCTCCCTCTCTGTTTTCATCTTATTTTTCCTTCCTTCCCCTATGTTCATATTTTGTCTCTTACATTCTACATATGAGTGAAATCATATAATAATTGTCTTTCTCTGGCTGACTTATTTTGCTTAGCATAATACCCTCTAGTTGCATCCACATTGTTGCATCTCTACAGTTTATCAATTTGAGTGCATAACTATAACCTCTGGCTCATTTCTTGGGTGGTTCACTACCTCCTTAGAAAAGCCCCCAAGTAGATCACACTGAAAACCACACTCATTACCCTTTGCGCTTGTTCAGTTCATCATGAACTCAACAATTAGACCAAAGCTCCTCATCAGCTACAGAGACCAAACTTTGGACTTCACTAATGCAGCAACAGCTCTTTATTCTCACACACTGCATCCAGTACAAACTTCCATTTCTCACTGTTGGATTTAGCTCTTAACTGGCCTAAGAGCACTAAGCCATCACCTTGAGTCATAAGGAGTGGAGCATGTTGAGATTCTCATTCAACTGATTCAATCCTTTCCTTACCTCTCCCCCGCAACTTCTTTCACCCCCTTAATGCCCCCCTGCCCTGTCTATCCCTCTATCTTTTCCCTGCCAAGTTTTCAACCGTGCTGTTCTCATCTCATGCCATGCAAGTGCGAGCATACTTAAACATTTTCTCTCCCTTCTCCCAACCTGCATCCTGTCCTTTCCAGGACCAACATGTCTCATCTCAGCGGAGCTCTCCACCCCTCACAGCCCAACCCAGAGTCTGAGCACAGGTTGCTGCATGCTCTGGGGCTTCTCTACCTCCACCCTGTTATAGCTCTCCACCCACCGCCCCTGTCCTCTGCCCAGTCTACACCTGGAGGCAATTGCCTGCTCTCCCAAGCTACTTAGACCTTTATCTTCACTCCCCAACTGGAGAGCCAGTTTTACTGCTCATTGTTCACCAGAGGGGGAAGAAGCAGAAGAAAACAAAACTGAGGCAGCACTCCGACAGCTTTCAGGAGGCAGCTGCAGGGGAATTCAGATGCTCCAGAATAGTGATTTTCAAAGGGGAACCCCCCTTTTTTGACCGTAACCCATCATGAGAAATGCATTTTACACTCTGACCCAGTGCATACACATACTAACTGAAGAAAAAATAAATTAATACAACACACTAGAACAAAGAACGAGATGTACCAACTACTTAACGCACAGAATTAACTCACATGAACAAGCACACATTTGCAAAAACTGTAAACTTATATGGCATACATGAACTCTTTATTCTCTTATGTACATTTCTATGTTATAATGATAATAGGTAACACAAATGCAGCACTTGCTCTGTGCGTGGCACATATTTTAAATCACTTAATTCCCCTAACGCTCCAGGTTGGCCCTGTATCAGCCCTATTTTACCAATAGGGAAACTGAGGCACAGAGCGGGGAACTAACTTTCCCAAGGTCATGTGGATAGGAAATGACTGGACCAGAATTTGCATCCAGGCTGCCACACTCTGGCCCAACTACTCTCCTCTGCTACATTTAGACATGTAACTTAAATCACTACATAGGGTTCACAAAACAAAGCATATTGCTATTTATGGGTGATTTAAGGGTCTTTATAGGTTATCATCATCAGTGTGATTCTGCTTCCATTCACTTTCTTTATAATCTTACTCCCTGCAAGATGAAATTAACAGTAAATACATGTGACAGACACATTTTTTTCAAGTTTTGAAGATGGCTATCTTAATGCAATAAATTAATGTTAAGAATTAATATATTTCTACTTAAATATAAAACACTTCTAATAAGTTACATTTCTAGATCTCAGGACAGTTTGATATCATGAACAGAATACAAAAGACTTTCAGTAGTAATTTACTAGTGCATCTTTCTATTTTTCTTTTAAACAAAAAAGGGGAAAATATGTCCATTAATGCTATCACTATAAATTGAATAAAAGCTAGAAAAATGTACTCCTACAAAACCATAACCATGTGCTAGTGACCAAGCAATTTTAAAATCACAGACATTGGAAAACTAAACAAAAACCAAGTCTTTCACTTAAAAGAAAAAATAATACCAAAACTTGGGACCTATATTTCAATTATTGATCTTATTTTTCAATTATTGGCTTAAGTTTCCATTCTTTTTATAACTGTGAAGATAATACAATGCTTTTTGGTTCCTTTAATTCTAGGAATGCCCAGGTAGTGTATATATCTATCATCCTGATTGTCATGTTAGGGTAATTTCAATCTTACATCTGAGTGTTATTTTTTCTGTCAATAAAAATGGCTAAATTTATGAAATCTCACATTGAGAAGCTAAACCAATGTGGAAGAAAGCTCTACAGGATGCAGAAGACCTGAACTGACTTTAGACAAGCCCTTTTTGCCAGATTTGATTATTCTAAAACACACTGAGTACATACTATATGGTAAATTCTGGGGTATAAAAAGTAGTAATCTGCAATATATTGGATAGAAAAGTTTGCACTACATCAAAAACTAACGATGTACTGTATGGTGACTAACAAAACGTAATAAAATAAAATTTTAAAAAAGAGAAAAGTTTGCTATGCAAAAATCATCGGGGAATTAATTATACATTATGATAAGAACTAATTCTGCAGCTTTATTTAATGCAATTCCAAAGTTTTCTTTCTCTTAAGTTTATACCAAAATGTATTTATTACAAAATAGTTATTTCCCAGAATCACAAACTCTTAGAAGTAGGAGTCTTATTCCACCTACCAGAACATTTCCACTTTGTGGGAAAAAAGCTTTGAGACCCAGAGAGATGGCAACTTAACTCAAGGTAGAATTTACTTAAAAGGATATGGTAAAAAGGCTTTAAAAACATTAACCACAACTTCCCTTGCATATTGCCAAGAAAAACCCATTTTTCATGTTGGAGATTTTAAAACGGTGCTTAAAAAAAATCAGTTGATCTTCTTAATATTTCCATGACTTTGAAGTATTTAAAGTGCTTTGTCTTCAAACTAAGGTCTATGTGAGTCGGTACAGAGAAATAACAGGGCCACTGTGAAGTTACACTAATGGGTCACGCCTACTCAAACACACACACACACACAAACAAGTTTAACAAGTTCTTGCTGAGAACATACATTTACTAGACCTATTAATTTAGTAAAATAATAGTAATATTGTTATAAAGCAACTGTAGTAGGTGGTAAGATAATGAGATAGCAGTGGACATGGGACAATGGTCAAATTTCTCCCGCAATTCACTAGTTAGAGACAACCTATGCATGAATGTGAGGTGACATTTATGGTTTTGTTTCTATCTGGGAAGTATCTCTAAAGGAACAGATATGCCATTAAGCAGTAAAAGTCCATTCAGTTTCTAGGAGTGGCTCTAATTTCAGAATCATTTTGAAATCAAGGGTTTACCCATTAAATCAAATATTCACCTCAACTTAGAGAATCTGGCAACCATAAGTCACCACTTGTCCCCCTCTTGCTTTCAGGGGGTGGATCTGGGGATCTAGGGGATCTGGGAAGGTGGGGATCTGGGAAACTGCAGTATGTACCAACCTCACAATTTATCCACTGTCAAAGTTCAGGAAAGTCATTACCTGGCTAGACTCTGCAAATTCCATCTTGATGTATCAATAGCCCCTAGTAAGCAACCATCCCTTAATTAGGGTATACGAACAGGTAGTTTGAGAAGATGGATAAACTGTCACCGTCTACTTGTCTGTTCCTTGCTGGCAAATATTGGCTGGTTTTAGACATAACCAGGCCCCAGAAGCAGCCATTTATCTTTTAGCAAGTTCTGATAATCTTTAGTTTTAAGGGCCACAACTTCCTGAAATTCAAGGACAATAAACTATATATATAAGATTCTTAAATATAAAGATGTTTCAGAAGATGGTGACTGCTGCATTTCATAGTGTCTGCAAAAGAAATGAATGTTTCATTTAACTTACACTTTAAATTTAGGAGTGAAGGAGGTTTTCAAGGGCTTTCGTTAACTTGGACACTCTTTGGTCTTCTAGCTCTGTTGCAGTAAAATGCATCAGGCTAATAACCACACTACTGGAATTTCTGATTTTATGTTTGCTTTTATTTTTCAGTACTTATTCTGTTAATAAGCCTGAATACAAAACAATACTATAAGGAACTAGTTCTATACATTTATTAATTTTTGAACTTTGGAAAGTTTAAAATTAACAGTTTCACATCAAACAGGTGATATAAGAGGGTTATTCAAGCATCAAGTCAGAGAGCCAATTAGAGGAAAAATCTTTCCAATTTTTGTAGTAAAAAACATTTTTGCTGCATCCATTTTTTCCCTGCATTCATACTTGAAGACCATATTATTTATTGGGATCAATAACATTTTATTTGAAGCATTAAGAACTTTATGTAAAAACTAATGAGAAAAGTAGATTCACTGCACAGAAATAAATTTATCCATATATTTTATTAAATGGTTAATCTCACAAATATTTATCGGGTTTTTATGCAATATTCTGTGGTATATGCAGTATCTAGTTGTAGGTACTCAATAAATCCTAGCGGAATAAATGGAAGAATAATTTTAAATCTCAAAAACTCTTTGGAAAATTCCTTATGGGTGAAAAAAAACAATATTAGCGAATTACTCATTATTTGTTTCAAGATAAATATGTCTTAGGCTAATTCATGTTAATAGTTTAAATGGCTAGTGGTTCTTAGGTGATTTCTATTTTTAAAGTATTGAATTTCCCTTTTAAGTATTTAGGTAGTTTGTATTTATATAAAAACTTTTTACTAGATTATACTACTAGCTTCTACTACTACTAATATCTGTCAAGAAAATACTTAACTAAAGTAACGAATAATTTAATTTATATTTTATTACATTTATTTTATTTTACAAATAGAATCATTTTTATAAACATTTGATAATTTGAATAAATATTTAGAAATATTACTAATTATTTAGTAAACAGAGAATATATAAATTTGGATCTATCAATTAGATGGATAAATGTAAGATATCAGGGGCTCTTTGCAATAATTTCAACCTGCCAAGTTCCTGGCTTGCAGACTAGGCTGCACTGACCAGAGGAAAATAAATAGTACAAATATAAATACAAAATAATACTGTCATTTTCTCCACAAGGGCATCATGCTCTCTAAACTGTGACTTCCTTATGGATATCTTGGATCTCCAACTCCTAACATAGCATTTGACACATACTAAGAACTCAATCCACATTAACTGCATGAACAAAGAAGTTACTGAATTTCACTAATTGTCAGGTTTCTATAAATTCATTCTCCATCACTTTCTCCATCACTTTCTCAGTATTCCACTGACAGGATCTTTTTGTTTTAATAATTGATGGGTATTCTTAAACCAAATGAGTGTTTGCTGGGATCTGAGTGTGGGTGAAGGAGGGGGCATTGTGAGGAGCAAGGGGAATGAATCCCTGCTGCAAGGTGGACCACACCATGGACCGGACCATTCTATGGCCCACACTATGTGGTAGTGCAGCCCTATTTGTACCTCCTGTCTCAAAACAGTGAAGGTCTCTGGGAAATGTTTTCTTTAAAGAGTAATTAACTGCTGAATGTGAAACTGCTTTTCACAAAGAATTCTGGCTGGGAGGAACCCTGGCCCAAGCAGGGCTTTGCATATAATGTGCCAAAGTCAATGCCAAAAAGCCCTCATTTCTAGAATTAGGGAGAAAGGCTCATGGAGATTTTACAGTGGTATATCTAGCCCCAATTCCAAAAGTCTTGATAACAAACAAAAGGCAATGAGAGGACAATCTTTAGTATGCTGTGAGAAGTTTACAGAGAAGACACACACCCGATTCATACACGGGGAACGAACACACACACACATACACACACACACACACAGAGGGACTGAGGTCATCCTCCGGAGAGAAGATAAGCAACAGTAATAAATTGCTAGACAAATGTTTGGAAAGGAATACCTAGCATTTAGGAGAGTTGTTTTGGATTCTATTACATACATAAAATGAACACGAAACTTTCCCATCAGGAACCTCATTTTCAGCTATTGAACAAACACCGGGAAAGTAGTACTTGGCCTACAGAAAAGTAATTCTGATGTGAGCTGATGTAAGCAAGCTAGTGATGGTTGCAAAGGCATCTGCTGGGGTGTGTCTTGAGGAAACAATGGAGGAAAGAGAGAATGATAACCCTCTGGCACGACATGCCTGTAAGGCCCTTTGCAACCTACTCAACAGCAGGAAAAGGAAGTTCACTTGTATCTCCTCTTGGATTAAAATACAACATGGCCAATTACAGAAGAGCTAACTCCAAGAACAATCCTGCCAGATCCTACCTCTTTCAACTCTACAGGTTTGGGCTTATTGTGATATTGGTACAATTTCCCTCTAGAACAATGCACTCCCCTTGCCCACATCCTTCTCCATCTCCAGACATTCTCCATATTCCATAAGGTCCATCTCTATGAAGACTCCTCTCACTCTTTTTTTTTTTTAAGATTTATTTATTTATTTTAGAGAGAGAGAAAAAGAGCATGGAGGGGGTAGAGCAGGGGGAGAGGGAAAGAGTCTCAAGCAGATTCCACGCTGAGCATGGAGGCTGATGCAGGGCTCGATCCCAAGACCCTGAGATCCCGACCTGAGCTGAAACCAAGAGTCGGAAGCTCAACCGATTGTACCACCCAGGTGCCCCAAGACTCCTCTCACTCTTCAAAGCAGATTAGTGTTTTCTCTATAGAATTATTTCTATTTTTTTTAATTTAAATTCAATTTAGTGTATTACCAGTTTCAGAGGTAGAGTTCAGTGATTCATCAGTCTCATATAATACCCAGTGCTCATTATACAAATTTCTATCACAGAAGTTGCAGTGTAACATTTTAATTTTGTTTTTTACCTGCATATAAAAGAAAAACACTGTGTGTTAGTTAACAGCACATATACCTCAGTTATATTCATGTCTTCAAATCCTAGCCCAATGTGTGCTCAATAATTCTTGTTGATGCTTCAGCGCCAGTGAGTGTAACTCTCCCTGACTCCCTGGCAGATTCCACTGAGTTGCCAAGTTGTCACTGATAACCCTTCTTGCAGGAGATTAGCACTACCACTTTGCCCTCCATGTTCTCAAGGAATCTTAAAGCAACATCCCTATCATCTTCTTCAGGATTCTTTTTTTTTTTTTTTTTTAATTTATTTATTTGACAGAGAGATAGCGAGAGAGGGAACACAAGCCGGGGGAGTGGGAGAGGGAGAAGCAGGCTTCCCGCGGAGCAGGGAGCCCAATGCGGGCCTCGATCCCAGGACCCCGGGATCATGACCTGAGCCACAGGCAGACGCTTAACAACTGAGCCACCCAGGCGCCCTCTTCTTCAGGATTCTTAGACAGTGAGTCTTGGGTTGAATGGGGCAGAGATGGTTCAGGGAGAGGGAAGAAGAGTTACTTAGGTATCTCTAATAAAATAAAGCCCATGAGACTACATGCTAGGGTTTGAAAAACTATTACACCAGGCTCAAATGACTCCTTACGGCTATGAGACCATTCATAACCTGGCTCCCGCTGATCCCTCTGGTTTTGTCTCTCATACTTCCCTCCTCATACTTCATTGCTATTGAACTACTTGAAGACCCATCAACTCATCATGATTTCTCATGCCCCTCATTTAATTCCCACAAACTGATGCTATTAAACAGATTTCATTATCTCCATTTCTCAAATGAGAAAACTGAAACATGGGCATTGATTGATCCGGCCAAGGTTGGATAGTAGAAGGTCAGGATTTGATCTCAGTTTGTCTGTCCTTGAAGTCAAGCAATTTCTCCTATTTAACAGAAGCATTCAGGTTGTTCTTTTTTGTGGGTAATGTCAGAAACTGGCACTAACAGTTTAAATAACAGAATATAGATCTAGGGACTAACAGATCTAAGGATCACTGGGTCTCTGTAATTTGTGATACACACCAAGATAACTTAGGAATAAAATCAAGGTTTCAAACTTAAGATACATCCAATCCACTTTGGGCACTAACTAAATATATAGTTTTCTGGGCCTTGTACTCTAAAAAATATGTATTTGGTAAATGTAAGATAAGACCTAAGAATTAACAGTAAGACCTTTCTGAAAAATAATTTTCCATATATTTTTATTGTGCAAGGCATTTATTACTATGAAATTTAATACCTCTAAATGGAAGTAAATATGTTTGATGCTAAATACTTATATTAAGATTCTGTAGTTACTCGGTATTAGTCTGAGATGAGTTGATGATATAATATTGACACAAGATTCCTGATAGAATTGGGTGTTTCTCTTATACTTACTTCTCAATCAATATCTCTGAATATACACAGATTTTCCTGGGTGTTCTTCTCACTGACTCTAAATCCACAATTCTGTGACTCACAATATACAAGTCTGACTGCTTGGATGTGCAGTTACAGAAGTTAGTCATCAGCATTTCATAGTAGCTAGTAGATTATATCATGGAATTCTGATGATGTTTGCAGATGCTTGAGCTGAAAAACCCTCCCCAAAACCAGAAACATGTTTTAAAAACCTGTTCCCAGGTTTCTAGTTGTAACTCTGTCATAATTGCCAAAAAATATGCACTGTTCACTGACTGCAGTTACAAATTTATGCTTGAAATCCTCAATAGTAGAACATTAAACAAAAAAAAAAAATCACTGCTGAGATCAAGTGATGAGGAAATGGATACAACAAATATTGATTATTTTTCAAGAAGTTGTAATGAAGTAGAATTTACATGGAAGTAACTGTAAGACATCAAGTCTAAAAAATGCTATAAGAATTAAGGTGGCAGAATTTCTGAAAAAAAGGGGCTTTAATTCAGTTTAACTTAATATATTTATTGGGCATATATGGGTTCCCAGGCAACTCTAGGAAAGCAGAGGGCAGACATGATCCCCAGTTTTAAAGAGCCTTTTCTCAGGAAGCGTATATATATAATATCTAGAGTACAATTCATACCATCATAAGCACCAGTTCCTATGGCCACACCTAAGTTCTTATGGCCTCACTCTTTTGCTTCTAATACATATGTCTTTGACCTTAGTAAGATCTCTAGACTCCTAAACCCTGCCTTTCTTCAGAATTAATCACTTAGGGGATCTATTCCTCACTTCCCAGGACATACTCCATAGTCTATCTCTTTGGATACTCTTGACAATATTCACCTTCATGTTATTCACAAATTCACCAGTAACCGTCTATTTCATCAAATCATCAAATTTGTCTACTTCTTAGTTTTTACCATCATCCTTTTAGATCTCCTAACAAAGTTTAAGACACACATTCTTCTTGAAACTCTTTTTTGTTTTCACTCATTTATTAATTAAAAATATTTATTGACCACTATCATGTGCTAGATTCCAGAAACAGTTTTGATGAAAAAGAAAAAAAACCAGCATGGTTCCTGTTCTCATGAACGTAAATTTATAGTGGTGAGGACAGAGAGTCACAATCACACAAACACGTGTAAACTTGTAACTATAACTGCAAAGGAGATATACAAGGTCTTGACTTTTGTTCCCCTTTACCCTAAAAGCCATTAAAAGTTTTTAAAAGAGATTGATATGTTTAGGTTTGCTCTTGGAAATACTTTTTTCCGGCAATAGTGTAGTAAACAGATTAGAAGCTAGCCAGAATGGGATGCAGATCTGTTAGGAAGTTACAACAACAATCCAGGTGAGGCACCATAACTGTTTGGCTAAGATGGTGGTAGAGTCAAGATGGAGAGAAGGAAATGAATTTGAGAGCTATTTTAAGTGTAAAATCAATAGAACTTGGTGATAGATTGGAAATGGAAGGCTAAGAAGAAAATTTGTTGATAATATCTCTCAAGGTTCTGTCTTGCAGAACTAGCTAGATGGTGGTCTTATTGCCTGATTAAAGTGAAGGAACCTTGCAAACTGCTGTAGCCACTGTGGAAAACATTATGGAGGTTCCTCAAAAAAATTAAAAATAGAGCTACCCTATGATGCAGTATTTGCACTACTGGGTATTTATCCAAGAAATACAAAAACACTAATTCAAGAGGACATATGCACCCTTATGTTTATTGCAGCATTATATACAATAGCCAAGTTATGGAAACAACCCAAGTGTCCATCGATAGATGAATGAATAAAGAGGTGGTGTATATATGTGCATGTACATCTATACACACAAGGGAATTATTCAGCCAAAAAAAAGAATGAAATTTTGTCATTTGCAACATGGATGGATCTAGAGAGTATAATGCTAAGTGAAATAAGACAGTCAGAGAAAGACAAATGCTATATGATCTCACTCATATGTGGAATTTAAGAAACAAAACAAATGATGAAAGGGGGGAAAAAGAGAAAAACCAAAAATCAGACTCTTAACTACAGAAAACAGAGGGTTACCAAGGGGGGGGGGATGGGTGAAATAGGTAAAGGGGATTAAGAGTACACTTAATGAGCACTGTTTAATATATGGAATTGTTGAATCACTCTATTGTACACCTGAAACTAATATAACACTGTATGTTAACAACTGGAATTAAAACAAATCAAAACAAAAACAAAGTGAAGGGACCCTTTCTGAGAGGGAGAACATGAGTTTTCAACACTTTATCTGTATTTGAACTTTCCAAGAGGAAATGTCAAATAGGCATTTGGATATATAGGTCTAGAGTTGAATAATAAAGGCCTGGACTGAATAAATCCACCCGTAGATTGTTAGTGCATGAAATCAATCTAGGGGAACAGGATACAAGACCAAACTTTATGAAACTGTGCATCAAATGTATGGTTGGAGAAGAATATGCCTGCAAACAAACAGGAAAGCAAGAGTCAGAGAGTTGGGAAATCAATCAGGAGAATGTGCTCCATTTTTCTCTTATCTTCAGGACTTTCTAGAAACTACTCATCTTCAAATTCTTCCTGTGATTTAAATTACATTGGATTGAACCGGTTTGACCACATCTTCACCCTGCCCCCCCCAACAATATTTATTTATGTATTTTAATTTAAATTCAATTAACATATAGTGTATTATTGGTTTCAGAGGTGGAAGTCAGTGATTCATCAGCCTTACATAACACGCAGTGCTCATTACATCACGTGCCCTCCTTAATGTCCATCACCCAGCTACCCCGCCTCCCACCCCATTCCCCTCCAGCAACCCTCAGTTTGTTTTCTATGATTAAGAGTCTCTTATGGTTTGTCTCCCTCTCTGATTTCATCTTGTTTTATTTTTTCGTCTCTTCCCCTATGATCCTGTTTTGTTTCTTAAATTCCACATATGAGTGAAATCACATCTTTAAAACACTGTTTCCATCTCTTTTGCCAACTCTTCTTCTTCCCCTTTACCAAGCAAACGTAAACATGTAAGTTTTCTCTTCAGATATTTTCATGTCTTTCTCTTCAGGCTCTTCCTAGGTGATTCTACCACTTACACAGTTTCGTTGTCATCTTGAAACTGACAACTTTCATGTATATATCTCTAATCCTTATCTCTCCATCTGTCTTTAAATGGACACTTAAGATTATCTCTTCTATTTTTAAAAGGTCAATTACAAAGCTTCAAATATCTTTACTTTTTATTATAATATAAAGGCCTGCTAATAATAAAATCAGAAATGGATCAGAATACAAAGTTAAGCATACAATTTCTCTTCCAATAAACAGATTTTTGTGAACAATCTCAGAAAATTTCCGTGCAGATATAAAAATGTATATACACAACATGTATTTTTGCAGTGTTCTACACCTTGGTTTTTAAATTTACTGTAACTTAGACCTCTTTTCATATCAGAATATTTAGATTTGTCTCATTTTTTTAAAATTCCACTTATAAATGTACCCTAACTCACTTAACAAATTGTGCTCTGAGACATGTGGGTTGTTACCAATTTTTCACTATTACAATAATGCAATGAACATCCTTATATGTGTATTTTTTTATCAGTGTATCTGGGGCTAAATTCTGAGAATAGAAATTGTTGCATCAAAGCGTATGTATAAATTTTTGTCAGTTATTGTCAAATTACCTTTCCAAAACATTCTGCCAACTGCACTTCCACTTTCAGTCAAGAAGATGACTTCCCATTTTTCTACTTCCTCTCCAACAATGGGTATTAGATAATATTTTAGGAAATATGTTATCAAATGTTCATCTGATTGGTGAAATATCTTTCTTTTGTTGTTGTTGTTTTTGTTATGTGTATGTCCAATTCTGAGTAAGGTTGAATATCTTTTTTTCTGCCTATTAACTATTTTATGTTCTTTTAAGTGAAAGGCCTTTTTTTTAATCCTCTGCCTATTTTTCTTTTGAGTTGTCAACTTTTTCTTATAGATGTGCAAAAGCTCATTATATATTACAGGAACTGGACTTTGTTACACATGTAAAAAATCTTTTTTTCTAGCTTGCTACTTTTTTCTTTGCTTATGCTTATTTGCTATATACATGTTTTAATTTTTATGTTACCAAAATTTATCAGTCCTTCACTCTAAAGATTCTGGATTTAGATAGACATTCCCCATTTCAAGGTATTTAAATTTTTACTTAATTCTTTTCTTCTATGAATGGCTTCTCTTTTTTTTTAAGATTTTATTTATTTATTTGCTTGAGAAACAGCGAGAGTGAGAGAGCACAAGCAGGGGGAGCAGCAGAGGGAGAAGAAGCAGACTCCCCACAGAGCACGGAGCCCAATGTGGGCCAATCCCAGGATCCTGGGATCATGACCTGAGCCAAAGGCAGACACTCAACCCAGGCACCCAGGCACCCCTGAATGGCTTCCTTTCAATTTAAATCTTTTCTCCATCTAAAACTTTTTCTGGTATAAGGAGTAGGTTAGTTTTGTTCTAAGTAGATAGTTACCTGCCTCAACACTGTCTTTTGAATTATGTACATTTTTCTCAGTGATTTGAAAAGACATCTATATTTCAGACTAGAGGTCCTTTCTTCATCCATACGTTAAATATATTTCTGGAACCATTAATCTATTTCATTGATCTTTTTATTCATTTTCTGATTCCAAATTATGGTAATCACTGTAGCATGGTGGTTAATACCTTAGCCAGGTTTGACTTCACTCATTACTGTGCTTTTCAAATACTAGAATTTTAATTTCTTTTGATTATTTTTTATCCTACATGAATATGAAATCATTTTGTCAAATTCTACAAAAAAAGAATTTTGGGGGTCTCATTATCATATGGTGTCTTTCTGTAAAAAAAAAAAAAGGTATGTCTTTCTATTGATTCATGTCTTCCCCATGTTCCTTGGAAATCCTTAAAATTTTTATCATAGGGGAGAGGAGGGAAAACTCAATGGGAAGAAATCAAGGAGGGAGACAAACCATGAGAGACTTTTGACTCCAGGAAACAAATTGAAGGTTGTGGAAAGGGAGGTGAGTGGGGGGATGGGGTAACTGGGTGATGGACATTAAGTAGGGCACATGTTGTGATGAGCATTGGGTGTTATATGCAACTAATGAATCACTGAACACTACATCAAAAACTAATGATGTACTATATGTTGGCTAATTGAATTTAAATAAGAAAAATTTTATCATGCAGGTTCTATACATTTCTCCTCTGCTTCACAATGAGATAGTTTATGTTTATAGTAACTACTATAAACTATTATATTTCTTTCATTATAATCCCTAACTGATATTTATTTAGATTCCTGAATTTTGTTTATTAATTAGGTGCTCATCCAACTTAAATTTTCAAATTGTTTGCAATAATTTTTTAACTGATTTTCTTGGAATGCTCATATAGAAAAATACATGATCCGTGAATAATCATAATTTTAAGTCATTTCCAATATTTTTATTTGACTATTCATTACAGAAAATATTAAGTAATATAACAGTGGGATCTTTTTCCTGAATTTAATAAAAATGTGTTTATCATTTTGACACTGAGTAGAATGGTAGATTTTTGTATGATATACAATTTTTTCCAAGTTAAGGACTGTTCTATTTCTTCATATTCATTCTTTCATTTAAAAATAGATGATGAATTGGGCGCCTGGGTGGCTCAGTTGGTTAAGCAACTGCCTTCGGCTCAGGTCATGATCCTGGAGTCCCGGGATCGAGTCCCGCATCGGGCTCCCTGCTCGGCGGGGGGTCTGCTTCTCCCTCTGACCCTCCCCCCTCTCATGCTCTCTCTATCTCATTCTCTCTCTCAAATAAATAAATAAAATCTTTAAAAAAAAATAGATGATGAATTAAATCAAGCTTTTTAAAGCATCTTTTTTCTTTTTTTTAGATTTTATTTATTTATTTGAGAGAGAGAGAGAGCACGAGCAGGGGGGGAGGGAGAAGCAGGCTCCCCCCCCCTCCCCCCCGGAGCAGGAGCCCTACGCGGGGCTCGATCCCAGGACCCCGGGATCATGACCTGAGCCAAGGCAGCTGCTTAACCAACTGAGCCACCCAGGTGGCCCTGGAAGTTATTTTTTTAATTTGAGTTATTACAATGGTTAGACACTGCAATAGGTTTTTCTAATTTTGAACTACCTTACATTCCTAGAGAGCCTTTCAACTAGTCATAATGATTTTAATGTGCTCCCCAAAGCCATATGTCAATACACCATTTCAAATGTCAGCAATTATATTAATGCGTGAGATTGTTCCCTTTGGTTTTGTTATTATTGTTGCTTTTTGTTTTTGTTGTCTTTGTCTAGTTTATTTTCAGAATCATATTTTTATAATCTATCAGTGACTAAAATTATAAATGAAAATCTCTTAGTTTTATTTCCCCTGCATTTGTTCCCTTGGAGCATGCTATGCTTTTTTTACTTGATGAAAAATATTCATGACAATTATTGAATATTCATGACAAATATTCTCTGTGATATTTAATTATTATTTTTTTTAAATCTTGCTTCGATTAAACTATTTTTTATTTTGTATACCCTGGTGCTAAAAATCTTTAGAAAAATGGACATTAAAAACATTATATTTTCTAGGGTTAAAATATCCCAAATCAAAATTTTTTAATTGTCCCATAAAAAGTTCTTTATGACTAATCTTCATTGCCATTGAATGTTCTATGATTCAGAACAAAGAATCAAACATTATATGTTTAGTTGTTTTTTTTTTAAGATTTTATTTATTTATTTGACAGAGAGACAGCGAGAGAGGGAATACAAGCAGGGGGAGTGGGAGAGGGAGAAGCAGGCCTCTCGCCAAGTAGGGAGCCCGATGCGGGGCTCGATCCCAGGACCCTGGGATCTTGACCTGAGCCGAAGGCAGACGCTTAACGACTGAGCCACCCAGGTGCCCCATATATGTTTAGTTTTAATGTCTCCGTAGTCTCCTTTAATCTGGTACAGCCCCCCTTTTTATTTTCTATATATAACTGATGTTTTTAAAGGATCCAGGCCATTTTATTATAGAATATTCCCAAATTTATATTTTTCTGATTGTTTTCTCATTTAATGATTCAGGTCAAACATTCTGGGCAAGAACATTATATCAGTGACATTGCATAGTTTTATAGCATCATGCAAGGAGGCATACATTGTCAGTTTGTCCCAGTGCTTAGTCTCATCAGCTGGTGAGATGATGTGATATTTTGAGATCATGGAAATGCCTGATTTCCCAACAAATTTTCATTCAATAGTATTAACACCCATTAATGATCTTTACCTAAATCAGTTATTATTTTGCTGGGGGCACTATTAAAATTATCTAATTCTACTTTTCTCCATATATTTATTAGCTGGCAATCTCTCCTAAAGAAGAGCTTACTCTTCACCTCACTGCCCTTAAATGAGGAATGCTGTGGGCTCATGTATTCTTTTTTATTCTATGTGTCATAACTCATTTGCATCATTATTGTTTTTGATGCTTTTTGCATCAAAGACACAAACCTATGATTATATAGCAGAAGTCTTTGTTATTAGGAGATATATACTGTCATGATATCATATACGTCATGATATGTGCAACTTACTTCCAAATTATTCAAAATATATGAATACACAAATTATACAAAATACAAGAGAGAGCTAATGTGGAAAAGCAATTGCAAATTGTAAATCCGAATGAAGGTTTGAATTTTTTTAAGCAGAACAGGAACTAAACAAAGTACAAACAGATAAAATGTTAAAAACTGCTCAGTTCTTCCACCAAAACCTCAGTTCCTTTTTCTTTCATTGCACCTAATAGGAGAAGGAAGGAAGTGTTTCCCACTAGCCCCCAGCACCTTATTCCTTTGCCTTCCATCCAATCTGCCAGCTGGTAACTGTTTATTTTACTTTTGTCACACTTCTATTTCCTTTTCCTTTCCCACTAAAACCACACTACTTCAGGTTCTTCTCTATGCATTCCAAAGTTTCCATGACAAATTCCCACAGCACAACATTGACTAGGTCCATACCTTGCTCAAAACCCCCAGTGGTTCTTTGTCTGCCATGGAATATCATCCACATTCCTCAAAGGGGCATTTAAAGTCCTCCACATTCTATTAACACATCAGTTCTGGTCCCTCTCACAAATGGTACATAGAGGTCCAATTTGACTCCTTTTGGCCTGAAAAATTCGTATTCTTTTCTACCTTCTTTCTCATCTATATCTCCATTTGTTGAGAATGTAGTCAACCTGAAAATTTCAAGTTCTACCTCTTCCATAAAGAGTTCTCCAATTCCCTTAATGTGGAAGTTATTTCCCTTTTGCAGGGCTCATAAGACACTATAAGTCTTTCCTACAGCACATATCTCAATGTGTCTTATCATAGAGAGAAGCCTCATCATTCCTTTTGAGATCCAGTCAAGGTCATAGCCTTCCTAAAGACAGAAACTTCTATTACCTATTTTCATCTCTCCTGACGACTAGTACAGTCCCCAGTAGGCCTCAAGAAATATTAAATTGAATTTTTAAAACTACAGTCACCAATAGTTTCTGAAAACGACAAAATTTTTACCTGCTCGTAGACTATACATACACCCCTAAATGGAAAATACTCCAGACAGTATATCAGTATCAGTATATTATTCAGAAACCTATTAGTATCATCATCATCAAAAGCAGGGTCTTCAGAAGTGAACAGCAATGGTGGAAAATCTTAAGAATGTGGAGGGTGATTGCATTTTGTTTTCATCAGAGACACTAAATAACCTGGAGACATAAATTTGCTGCTGAAGAGTTCCAACATAAAGTCATGTCGATCTAGGAGGAAATATGAAGTTACTGTGGTTTTGAAATGAGACATGACATAAGGAGGGCAATGTTTCAGAAACGTTATTCTGGAAAATGAATGCAAAATGGATTAAAAGGGCAAGTGCTGAGGTACAATTAGAAATGTGTCACAGCAATGCCAGGTGGAGAGGGTCTGCAGCAGCAGAAATGAAGACAGAAAGGTAATGCGGAGACAAAAGAAGATAGAAATTTGAAAGCACAACACATGAGTTGATTTAGGCAAACTACGAAGAAAAGAAGAAAAAAATCCAGCATTTGAGAATTCAATTTTATTACGTCATACAGCTGTAGTTATAAGATTTCTCCAACGTCACCTCCAACTAAACAGGGCTAAGGGCTCCCAACACACCCCCTGCTTGCTTCTATTTAGCATGTTAGGGGAAAATCTGTTGTCTTTCCCATTCCAGCTAGCCTGGAGCCAGTTGAGGGCAAAGACCATGGTATATTCATCTTTATAGCCCCAGTCCCTAGTATAGTCAAGGCACATAGAAGGCCAAAAAAAAAAAAAAAAAAGGTAATAGAACTGCCCTGATGGTAATTTACTACAAGTAAAAGGAAGGACTGAATTTGCACATAAAATCTAAATAGTACACAGGGGTGGTAGCTAATAGACAAAGGTGTGTGAGTCTTCCAGAAGGGAGAAGTAATTTTTCTATTACACTATGTTTGCCTACCTCTGTAAGGGCAAAGTTCAAAATTATTTTGAATGTTCCACAATGCCTAGCACAGCAGTTAAAATGTAGTGGATGCTCAATCAGAATTATTTTTAAATTTTTTAAAAGAATCAACAATAATAGCTTAGTTTCTTTGACCACTCTTATTTTATCATAAAATATTTAAGCATTAAGATAGAGCCCCAGGTTCATAAAATAATCTGAGACTTTTCCTTGTTCACAAATATTCTTTTTATATAGAGAAAAATACATTAAGATGTGATGCTATCAAAATCTTATTCTAGAATTCACTAGAGAAAAATAAAATTAAGACTTCCCTTAAATCTGGTTTAAAAGAAAGGCAGAAGAGTTGGGCCGTAGATTATTCTAGTCAGTTAAACAGTCTTTCTGAAAATATAAAACCAAAAATATATTTTGATCATAAAGATGTATCTTTTCCTCAGTGATTAATTGCTTTAATTTTAGTGGTTACTTTAAGTTATCATGATTTCTGTTCCTACACTTTCAATCATTTTGTGGATTCTCCTAAGGTCAACTAATTTGTCAGTGAGTCATATTTTGTATTGTAAATTATAATCTGTTTACCTAGTGCAGGGGTCAGCAAACTTCTGTAAAGAGCCAGATAAGTAGTTATTTTAGGCTTTGCAAGCCACTTTGTCAAAACTATTCAGCTCCACTGTTATAGAGAAAAAGTAGCCATAGACAATACATAAGCAAATGAGCATGGTCATTTTTTAATAAAATAACAGAAAAGGCGGGCGCCTGGGTGGCTCAGTTGGTTAAGCGACTGCCTTCGGCTCAGGTCATGATCCTGGAGTCCCGGGATCAAGTCCCACATCAGGCTCCCTGCTCAGCAGGGAGTCTGCTTCTCCCTCTGACCCTCCTCCCTCTCATGCTCTCTGTCTCTCATTGTCTCTCTCGCAAATAAATAAAAAAAATCTTAAAAAAAAAAAAAAAAAAAAAAAAAAAAAAAAAAAAAAATAACAGAAAAGGCAGTGGGCCAAATTTGGCCCATGGCTATAATTTGCCAACCCCTACCTTAGAACATTATTTTAAATTTTATTATGAAAATTTTCAAATATACAGAAAAACAAAGAGGAAACCATATACTATCATTTAGATTTGGCAATTAACCTTTTGCTGTATTTACCTTATCTATGTTACTGCTAAATTACCATAAAGAAAATTTCTGTCACCAGTTTTGCCTCTGCATAATTTAGCATGTATCTTTAAAAATAAAGACATATTGCTACATAGCTTAATAAAATTTATAATAATTCCCCAACAGTCTACATTTAAATTTCACCAAATATCTCCAAAATCATTTCTATAGCTGTTTGGTTCAAATCAGGAATCCAATTAAGGATCAGACATTATATTGGTTGTTAGATATTAAAAGAAAAGTATCCTTTAATCTAGAGCAACAGCCTCCATCCCCCAGACTTTCTTGTGACTCACTAAGAAATAGCCTGATTTTAAACAATGTGAATAAGATCTGGAATCGATGTATCTCATAGGAACATTAATATAGAGACAAACACAAAGATTTTTGTTTATATTATCCTCAACATATTTACCTCAATTTTTCTATTTTTAAGATTTATTTTTATCTTTCACCTATTTTTTTAAACAACTTGTAGATCTGATTAGGGTAATTTGACACATATATGCAAGCAGAGTTTCACATATGACATAAAAGCTTATTTCACCAGGTTCTCTGAAATACATGAATTCACGCTATGTATATGAAGCAGGTAGAATGGTCAGGTACTTTAATTAGGCCAAAGAAATTCTAGATCAGGGGGCACTTGGGTGGCTCAGTCGGTTAAGCTTCTGCCTTCGGCTCAGGTGAGGATCTCAGGGTCTTGGGATCGAGCCCCACATCAGGCTCGCTACTCAGTGGGGAGTCTGCTTCTCCCTCTGCCTGCCATTCCCCCTGCTCGTGCTCTCTCACTCTTGCTCTCTCTCTCAAATAAATAAAATCTTTAAAAAAAAAGTAAAATCTAGATGGGTAGAATCCATCACCTTTAGTGAAAGATGCTGATTATTTTGTGTTGTAAGAAGGCGTTACAGTATCACATGCTGTGAACAAATACAGAAATATAGGCACTGGAGATGACATTCTGGAGTTTGCAAGTACCTTATAAGAGAGAGGAAAATCCCTTCCCAGGAGAGTTTTGATCACTGTGAGAAAATCTCTTATCAGGGAAATTCCAAACAGAAAAATTACCCCAAATTTCATAAAATGTCTATGAAATGAGAACTGTTGTTATGTACATGGAGGTCCACACACCAACCGATTTTCAGATAGAAACAGGGTCCAAGAAGCCGACTCGTGCCGCACAGTTACATGACAGTGTGTTATGAAATTACAGATAAGATGGCTGGAAGAAATAATTGAGAAGATGTGAATGTGCAAATGAGAGGAGTTTGTGTTGTTTTAAAGTATCTTAACTCATTGGCATTAGGAAATAGGATCGGGAAGGAGTCAGGAAGAGGGAGTGGGCCAACTCACATAACAAGAGCACATAAAGGAAAGGGAATCAAAAGGTGTTGACTGTAAACTCTGAAAGATAGAGGTCCCTCAGTTGAGAAAAGGAATAGAGTAGATTTAATTAAAGGGAGTTGAATTTATAAAGAACAAAAGGAATGAAGGCTTAGAACAAGATAGAAGATAATAAAAGCAAGGCTGTTCTAACCTCTCTGCACTGTGCCGATATGTTAACTACTGGTCACATGTGGTTGTTTAAACTTAAATTCACTAAAATTAAATGAAGTTAAAAATTCAGCTCCTCAGTCATATTAAGCCACATGTCAAATGCTCCGTAGCCACAGATGGTTAGTGGCTACCATACTGGATAGCACAGATAGAGAACATTTCCACATTTCAGGAAGATCTATTGGACAACGCTGTTCTAAGGAGATTAAAATGGTAGTAAAGAGAAAAAGGCAGGGAAAGAAGTGAAGGAGAAGGAATGATGATTCATAAACTCCCTTTCCCCCTTGTGCTCACTGTCACTAGTCCTCATGTGACAGTTAAGATAGGCACTGCTTTACTATATTAAGGTTCTGCCACACCTCCTCTCCAGAGAGGCGCTGGAGAGATCGCTGTCTGACAAATGCTCTAGGTGGTTGGGACTCTTGGAGCAGGGCATTGAGTTAGGGGTGGAGCCAGGGTTGGGATGAGGAAGGACCATTCAATGGCTGAAGAGGGCCTGTGCACAACCTAGCACCACACCCAGAACTCAAGGTGGATAAAACATTCACTTGTCACTGGAAAAGCTGCAAGAGTAGATTCTCTCATCTCTGGTGCTCAGTGAATCTTCAGTCATTCACACTCATACAATCCTACTACTAATAAATTGCTCAGACTAAGTCATAGGTTGATACTCACATTCTATCTTACTCCACTAAGAGAAATTTGGCCTGACCATCTCCTTTTATTTCATTAATTCATACCAACCAATTCTTATCATAAGCATTCTTAGTCACTGAAACTATATATAGGCATCATAGCTCCTTCTCCCTAAGCTCCATGAGGAAGAGCATGAAATTGCAAACCACTGCTGAGTAACCTTCTTTCCCACACATCTGTCATGAAATGACAGCATTTTGTAGAGCCTCTGACCCTCAGAGACATCTTCCCTTTCTGGGACGTGGTTAGGATCTTTTTGACCACAATCCACGTCTTCCACACTGCCATTTCAAGACTTCCCGCCACTCACAATATTTACAATGGATGTAGCCAGATGAAGAGAGGATAACCCAAAATACTTCCAAATGCTGCCCTGTGAGAGTCACTCTTTTCATAATCTCAGGGCTGCATCCAGTCTCCCATTTGCATGTGTGTGGGCAGCCATTTCTTCAGTGCATTGCCCATGTTCTAATTGGCTCACTATCCAGATTCTTGGCTCTGTGCTTGGGGCTCGTCATTGACTTTTCACCCACCTCACCTGCAGAGCAGCTTTCCGTGTTCCCATTAGCATTTCAGACACTGATCTTCATTCGTAAAATGATCAACAAGATTTTAATTGGTGGCTCTGATTTTTACTTTTAATCTGGCTTAGAGATACTTTAAATTTTGTTTTACTACATTTGAAAAGGGCAGAATCTTAAAGAGAGAAAAATAATTGGGGACAGAAGATACTCAGAGAAAAAATAGAGGCTTCCTTGGACTCAGGCTGTCCACTTAAAGGAACTGTGACTTACGCAGGGGACCTTATCATTGTAAGTAGCATAGTTCTGCTTGTTTGAATTAATACTTTTAAAAAAAATTCCCACTCTCAACATCAGTAAATTTTCTGTTTCTTTGATAACAGCTTAGAAAATGACTGAGTATTTCGTAACATCCACTGAAATGGACAGTTTATGACTTTCGATTTTGATCTGAGTGTCTGGCTATGAATATGAACTGGATAATCCTCTTTGAATAATATCAGCATCCAGACTACACTTGCCTTTTTAAGAGAGAAGAAGCGTAACAACCTGTAAATAGAGCATAGGGGGCAAAGCACCTTCAATTGTACGACTCTCCATACCTCTGATCATTTTAAATGCCTGACACTGAAAACCTTCATTAAAGGAGTAAACCTTCCAGCCCCACAGAGAGCTGCCTTTCAGTTGGAAGAAGGGTGTGTCCCTGAGCTTTTACCTGGGAGCAATGATGATCTTGTCAAGCATTTCAGTGAGACCAGCCCAAGTTTTTAGGGTGGGGATCTAGACAGGTTATACGTAGCTTCGTTCTTCTCCCAGAGAAGGCAGAAACACCTCAAAGCCTGCATGTAAGAACATCTACTGAGAAATTATTTTAATCAGACACCAGTTGAGTGGGGGAAAGAAAAAGAACAGAGAAGAACAAACAAAACTCCCTCAGTCTTGGATGTAGGAGAACCCAGCTGCAATGGACTGGCACTCTTTTACAACTGCTGCAGGGCTGTTCATTTTTCTGGTAAGTGGATTCTGTTCAAAACCCTCATAACCATGCTCATTAGAAACAAGGGAGAACTTTTTAGAAAGTGTTATTTAGTGTTATTTCTAACCTAAACCCATTAAAAGTTTATGTTAATGACAAGGTGATTTTATGAACTAGATTTTTAAATAGGGTTTCTCTCTTTAATTGAAGACTCGAGCATATTAATGCATCAGAGTTAACTCATCATATCACATCTCTGACACTGAAGTCAGTGCTAAGTCATGCTGGGAAAATACTGATTTGGGAAAATCTTACCACCACTTGCTAGCGTTTTGTTGTTCAAAGTCTTTTTTGTAGGTGGGCTCTTAAGCTAATATCACAGGTGTGTCCTGATCTTTACCCTAAACATTTTTCCATTCTTTGGGTATCTTTGCTGGCAGATATACTGTAATTTTAAAACACAAAAATAGGATACATATAAATTTAAACCATACATATAAATTTAAACTGGCCTCACAATCCAAATAAACTCATCGGTTCCATATGTGGTTGGGATCCTTATCACTAACATCAAAAGCTCCACACTGCTAAACTGTGATTTTATTTAAAACATTTTTTTTAATCTCAAAAAACATGGTGGTATGGGAGATTTATAAGTGATATAATAAGTGAAGGAATAGCTATAATTAAGGTGTAAGTATAATTATGATGATACTGGTTCTTACTACTGGAAAGTCAGTAATGACTGTGATATAAAAATTGTATATTTGATGTTTAGACAAATGTAATGCGATGCTTTATCACTGTCTACCTTACACGTTATTAATTTTCTCTTTTTAGAGATAACTAAGGTGCTGCATTAAATTTCACATAGGTTGGAAATTTTAAAATCATAGTCTTTCTCACAGTAAGGTTAATGTAATCTGAAGAGGCAAGTGCCAGGTAAATCGCCCTCCAATTTGGCGGGATGTAGTGCTGTGGTTCATATTTGTTTCTTTTTTTTTTCTCTTAAGATTTTATTTATTTATTTGACAGAGACCCAGCGAGAGAGGGAACACAAGCAGGGGGTAGTGGGAGAGGGAGAAGCAGGCTTCCCGTTGAGCAGGGAGCCCGATGCGGGGCTCGATCCCAGGACCCTGGGATCATGACCTGAGCCAAAGGCAGATGCTTAACGACTGAGCCACCCAGGTGCCCCTCATATTTGTTTCTACTTGCTTAATTTTTGAACTGGATTGTTGGGTTTATATAATAACAAGTTAGAACTTTGATTCAACTTATGCTGGCTAGTTTGAATTCATTTTATTAAGTAAGAGAGGTTATACCAGTGGATTTGTTACAAATAAGCATCAATAAGCTGGTAGCTTTAGTTCCAAGATGCCTTCAAAGACCAGCCCTATATCATGGACTTTTTAATGGATCTTTAGGACCAGTTATTATCATAATTTGGGATGTGGTAAGGATTAATAAGCACTATACACTATGTTATTTAAATATAGGAACATCTGTATATTGCAAGGTAATCAAATACTTTTATTTTTAATTTCATGTAAATCTGATCCATTGAGGCCTATTATAGCTTCAGTTGATTAGAGTTTATTCAGATGCTTATGTGCTTTCATTAAATGTATAAAATACCTTATTTCTTTATTTTCGTGATTATTCCTAATTAATTTCATCCTATGAAATTCCTTTCAATAGTCACTGTCTAGTTAGTCATTCTTCATAAAATGTACCATTTTATCAAAATCATGTATCCTCATTGACCTTTCTTCTTTATAGAGAGGTTTCTGGACATTTGTACTTTATTGTCAAATTTGGATAGTTTTGGTTTTTTGTTTGTGGACCGTTTGTTTGTTGCCATATTTTACTTTGGAATCAATCACAAGTTTCTCATTCCTCTGATGAAAATTATTTCTCAAAGAACTTACTCTATAATGAATTAAAATGTTTCTTTTTCATACTATTGTAACTTATTTTCTAAAACATTTTACTTTCTAAGGTTTGAAAAATCATCATTTATTTTTACTACCGATTTTACCAGATGATTTGGATAAATGTACTTTGGAGTTATACAATCTATTTTTGCTTTAAATTGTTTTTTTCCCCCGGGGTGCCTGGGTGGCTCAGTCAGTTAAGTGTCTGCCTTTGACTTGGGTCATGATCTCAGGGTCCTGGGATCGAGTCCCTCAACGGGCTCCCTGCTCAGTGTGGAGTCCGCTTCTCTCTCTCTCTCTCTCTGCCCCTACCCCCTGCTCATGCTCTCATGCTCGCTCACTCTCTCTTTCTCTCTCTCTCTCAAATAAACAAACAGAATCTTTAAAAAAATACAATAAAATATTTTTCCCTGAAAATTAACTACCACTATAGCAAGCTCTTCCACTTACCTTTCTGCTAGTCTCACTATGAATGTTTGCTTTTACCAAAAAAAAAAGAAAGAAAAGAAAAGAAATCTATGTAAAGTCTTTATTCTTCTCTGCTCAAAGTCTGTAATAAGTGAAAATCTACATTAGGGAGCATACTTGGACTATTTTAAAGACCTTTAAGACATTTAAACTGGTAATATCTTTCATGCAAATCCATTTGAGAGCTGAGAAGCCAACTATTTACATGTATGTTGTATAGTCTGCTTAATATACCTGAAAGTTTTAGGCCGTGGTCAGACTAGTGAATTAGATCAGGGAGAATAAAGCAGAAGAATCTGCTCTCAAAACAAGCAAGATGGTCACAGGACTATTTCATTTTTAGACAAGCCTCCTAGAGAGACAAGAGTTTATACCTGTTATAACACTGCAAGCCAAAGAAATGTATTGACCCCTCATTTATTTTCCTTTCTTTTCTGTCTCCATGAAATTAGTGTATTGGGGAGGGGGGATGTGGAATGTATTCTAGACCAGAGAACAATGTCACCTAGGTACCATACACAAGAAATTTCTGTGAATGGTTGTGACAGTGAGATAATGTATGGCCAGGCCATTGTAGGAAAGCAAACAGAAGCAGTAGAATTTTTATAGTTCTAATGATTTCTGAAAATTACTTGCAACTTTGCCAGATTCAATTAGTCAACACAAATGAATACAAACTCAAGTTGTCTTTTTCTTTATAGGTTAACGTCTGCAGCTTATCTTAAAAGAACAAGTAAACCTGTCTTTACTGATTTCCAAGAATAATCCAATTTGTACAGTTTATCATACCAGCTTAGCTTCTGCTCTTTCCATGGTTAATATTTCCTTTCTTTTTTTTTTTAAAGATTTTATTTATTTAATTGACAGAGAGAGACACAGTGAGAGCAGGATCACAAGCTGGGGGAGAGGGAGAGGGAGAAACAGGCTTCCCACGGAGCAGGGAGCCTGATGCGGGGCTCGATCCCAGGACCCTGGGATCATGACCTGAGCCGAAGGCAGACGCTTAACACTGAGCCACCCAGGCGCCCCTAATATTTCCTTTCAAAAGAAAACCTCTGACCACCTGATAAACCAGCTCCACAATTTGACTTAGCTGAAATAATTTAGGATAGAAGCAGGAGGTTTCAAAATATTTCTCAGCATTCAGACTAAAATACACAGAAAAAATACATACTTCATTACATAGTTCACCAACTTACTTGAACCAGACATCTTAAATTCCCATAATCGTGTTCATTGATGGAAGAGAAGCAAGAGGACTAAAAACTAATACAGACCAGCAAAAAAGTAAAAATCAGAGCCACCAATTAAAAGAGAGTCTTTTAGAAGACTAGCAAAAGAGAGGATTTTTTATGCTTTCCTGTGCATGTATTATAGTAATATATATTATAGATAATAGTACGTCAGTAAAATATTTTATAGAAAATGTTACTATTTCTGTTCACCTGTTCCAGCAAAATTTACAATTTGTATTTAAGGAAAATCATTTCCATTACATGTATTCTTAAAAGCTTTATTATTTCACTGAAGATTTAGGATCAGCATCTTCTTGCACCTTTGTGAAAACAGGGACTACAAATTTACCATCATTTAATTGGTTTGAGTTGCCACAGAGTAAAACATTTTGCGATGCCTGATTTAGGTAATAGAAAAACCTAAACCACTGAGAAATGCTGTCTCGAAAAATTTGAAGGCTTGGCCCCTAAGGGACAAGATTCACCTATTTAACAAGGCTTATGAGTGTAAAAAAGAAAACACTCTTGTCTATACCCAGAGCCCTTAATTTCAGGTAACTCTTTCTCCACTATACATTCTTTTTTTTTTTTTAATTATTTTTTTTTATTCTTATGTTAATCCCCATACATTACATCATTAGTTTTAGATGAAGTGTTCCATGATTCATTGTTTGTGCATAACACCCAGTGCTCCATGCAGAATGTGCCCTCCTCAATACCCACCACCAGGCTAACCCATCCTCCCACCCTCCTCCCCTCTAGAGCCTTGTTTGTTTTTCAGAGTCCATCGTCTCTCATGGTTCGTCTATCCCTCCGATTTCCCCCACTTCATTCTTCCCCTCCCGCTACCTTCTTCTTCTTTTTTTGTTTCTTAACATATATTGCATTATTTGTTTCAGAGGTACAGATCTGTGATTCAACAGTCTTGCATAATTCACAGCGCTTACCAGAGCACATACCCTCTCCAGTGTCCATCACCCAGTCACCCCATCCCTCCCACCCCACCCCCCACTCCAGCAACCCTCAGTTTGTTTCCTACAATTAAGAATTTCTCCACTATACATTCTTGAAGGACATTGGTGCCTAGTATCCCCATGTCCTAACAGGTATTGCCTAACAAATAAGCAGAAAGCATGCTCAGCATTGCAGTTACTCATTATGCTTCTGTCCATGAGGGAATGCCCTACAGAGTGCTGGGACATGCCACTCTTGCTGGTTATGCTTGCCACGCAAATTCCTTTAAAGGACTTAGGCAGGTCGAAGTAGTTGATCTATATTCTCTATTGGTCTTTGAGAATAGGGTGCAAACTTATACACTTGTCTAATGAAAAGCCACATCTCCACAAATTAATGGCTGCTGGTTGCTCATAAAACTACTTGACTGTAAGTTATTTGAGGACAGATTCTGTGTCTGAATCACTTTTGTATCCTTCGTAGTCCCTTGCACCAGTGCAAGATTGCTCAATAGATGTTTAATCACACAAAGTTGGGGCATCAGAAGGCAATTTGGGGATAGTTTATATTTCTCTTCCCCTACACGTTCCAAAAAATCATCAAGGAATTAAACATAGAAATAATCAGGTTGAATTTCCTTAACACTTATTTTTATGGTGTTTTATTATACTTACTTTACATTTCATCTAAGTTTACCATAGTATTTTTTAGAGCTTAAGCCCTTTAATCTGGTCTTTATTCCACATAATATACATTCAATACATATTTTTGTCAAATAAATAAATAAACCAATGAGCAAATAAGAAAAATCAACCTATCGAGATGTTGTCAACTCCAAACTGATAGTAATACAAAGACAAAAAGGTTTTAAAAAGAAGCAAATTGTTGTATTTTGGCTCGGTCTCAAGTTCATCCTTGTGATGTAAAATACGGTTATCAAATACGTCAGCATTTGATGCTTAACAACCAGCGAGTGGCTATGGAAAACCAACTCCCAATTAGTATATATTAGTATTAGTAGGTTTTCCTCATTGAAATTACTTATTACTTTTAAGACCATTTTATTATTTGCAAAGAAATGTAAACCTCAGTATCAAAGGAAAAAAAAACCTAAAAATGAATATAATTAGAGAATCATTGAAATTAGCATGTGTCTTGTGACTTTTTAAGTTTTTTATATGTGGATTTGCTCTTCAAATAGAAATGAAGGACAGACTCACCGAGGATGCACTTCAAGTGAATTATATCCACTACTTTTTTAGAATTTTTGAATTAGAAAGGGCTTTAGTCTCATGAACAGCCGAGGAAACGGAGGCACAGAGGGACACACCCAGTAGGCAAGAGAGATGAGATATACTCAGCCTAATAATGCCTGTATTCATTTCTAAGTGAATCTCCAGCACGAGCCTCCACAGTACATATTTTCAACTCATTTAGGAATCCAAACTGCTCCCCTGCTTGACAGAAAATAACCTTATCTTTACTCTACAGACAAGGTCTAAATCAATCGAGCGATGTCCTTCAACTACCTCTCACGGCCTATTGATTTTAATCTCCATCCTTCCTCTCTTCCTCACCCTCTGTCTTCAGAGTCTTTTCTTTCTGCCTATTCCCTTCTGCTCTCTCCATCACACTTCCACCAAATACTTTCTTTTTGAACCTCTCTTTCTAATCAAAATCTCCTACTTTCTTCTTTCTTCGCCTTCAAAAATCCATGTCTCCCTCTCCCAGAATATTTCCTTGTATGCCAGATCTCATTCTACCATTCCATCTTTGTTTCCTTTTACAATCAAATTTCCTGGAAAGGTGGCCATCTTTATGTCCTTTCCCCCTCCATTTTATTCACCAATCCCTTTCAGTCAGGATGGACTCATTCCATGGAACTGAAAGGATTCTCCTGAAGGTCACAGGAAACCTCAGGATTCACTCCACTCAAGTATTTTATGTCATCTGACACTTGTTCCCATCCCATCTCTCTTTCAGTTCTCCCTTCCTTTGACATCTGCAATATTGCATTATATTGTCTTCCCATTTCTTTGGCTATTTCTTTTCTCTTTTTCTTTGTTGCTTGTTTCTGTCATTGTTCTTTATTCTATCACTGTAGGAATTCCCCTAGTTTCATGCTCAGCCACAGGCTGTTTCTTTGTTGTATTCCCTACTTTAGGGTTTTCGAATTCTCCCATGATTTAAACTGTTCTACCTGAGCAGATGTCCCTCAAATCTGTGTATGAGGACTGAACTATTGTTCATGGTGCGGAGACATATTTCAAATTGCTAAGTACCTTCACCTGGCCGTTTCTGTAGCATCTCAAAGTCAATGTGTTCTAACCTGCTAAATCTCATCTCTTAGTTTGAAACTGCCATCACTTGAGATTCTTCCTTCTCTTGACTCCCATGTCCTACTTGTTCTCAAGCCCCATCAGTTTCAGTTGTGTGGAATCTCTCCCTTGATCTTCCTGGTCTGTGACCACTACTACTGCTCCCCTTCTTCTCTGCCTTATCTCTGATCTGTTTTGATGTGGAACACTCCACTACTCATGGCCTATAATCCTGCCTCTTCCCACAACCTGTGGTGAGAGTAATCTTGTAAACCCACAATTTTATCATGCCTTTTCCATGATCAAGTAACTTCGATAGTTTCCTACTGCCCACAGGGATTTGGTGTTAGAATTGGAAAGGTAGCTATATATAATTCAGTTTACCCCTGTCATTTTACAAATGAGAAAACTAAGGCTTGAGAACTTAGGAAGTACATTGAAAGCTTTCTGACTCTACCAAATACTTTTTTTATCTCATTATTTTGCCTTTGAAAGTCCAAGAGTGACTTTGTTTCATCGTTTATTCTAGACTCTGAGCAAAAGACAATAAGGCTACGTCAACACAACATATTTTTAAGCAGACTTGGCAGTTTTTTAATTACTAATTCAATTGGGACACTGACACTATGGTGAAACTGACTTGGTCTTCTGCCTAAATTGCCTCTCATGGGAAAAAGAATGACCCAGCTTCATAAAGTTGGAAGGTTTATTAGTCATCTGACATAGTTCTCCACAACAAACAGTAGGCTCTGACACTTCAGTGCAGAAGGGAAGTGCAAGACAGATAACAGATGCCTACACAACTCTGTAGCTATGAAGAAATGGCTTCCAAATAGACAAAGAAGGTATCCCCACACCCCCATTCCACACCCACAAATGAGAGGAGAGAGTGTTCATGAGTTCATAGGTAGCAAGAAGTAACATTATCTTAATTCTGCACCCGAGAGGGACTCAACAATAACATTTCAGTTACTCATCCAAACCATTTGTGCCATCTACTTCTTTTCCCCCTGGAATTCCTATTACTGTTGTTGTTGTTGTTGTTGTTGTTGTTATACATGAACATTCTTAATTGTAAGGCTAATATGAGATGAGATTAAAATCAGAATGGCTTGAATTCTCAAAGTTGTAATGTCAATTCTCCGCTGTATATTTTATTAGTAATTTAGTTGGAATAGGCTATCTTGCATTTCATTGTAAAACCCATACCACAAGCACAAATTTAGGCTGAATTGTATTGGGTAATATTTAGCCATAAATTAGTATTCCAAACTCAATTTCCTCATCTGTAAAATGGAGATAATGAAATTATAATATTGACCACATGTATTTGTGAAGATTGAATGCATGGATTTCTCTAAATACATTGTCTAGTAATTAGTCACTATTCAGTGAATTGTAACAGTGATAATAATAATAAACATTAAATATATACCATGAGTATATAATTCCTATAAAAAAATCTCTTTCCACTACTCTTATTAACCAAAAAATACATATTTTCCTGAATTATCAATTATAACAATTTTTGAAAAATATGTACTTGAAAACCAAAATTTTATTTTTATCTATTGGTGAGATTAAAACTATAAAAAGTAACTTACTATATTTTGAAATTACTCTTATTAGTATTTTTAAAATGCAAGCTAAAATTTCTTCTATCAGTGATAAGAAGAAGTCTGTGATAATTTTCATACATTGCAATTCTGAAAGAATTCAAATAGTTGAAAATTTTGTATTTAGGGATAAATAAAAACTAAGGATTTACACCTTCTTTAATGACTCCAAGTGCAAGTTAAAACTTAATAAATGCAAATTAACCTTCACATCTACACCTAATTTTTTATTTTTTTATTTTTAAAGATTTTATTTATTTATTTGACAGAGAGAAACAGCGAGAGAGGGAACACAAGCAGGGGGAGTGGGAGAGGGAGAAGCAGGCTTCCCGCTGAACAGGGGACCCCGATGCGGGGCTCCACAGGGCTCGATCCCAGAACCCCGGGATCATGACCTGAGCTGAAGGCAGATGCTTAACAACTGAGCCACTCAGGCACCTCTACACCTAATTTTTTAGATAGGTATTTTACTCTGTCTTAAGTATATTGACATATTAAACTTGATATATAGATGTCTGTCTTTTAGAAATGCCTTTGGGTTTTAGAGAAAAGTAATTTAAATTATCCTGATCTTTCACTACAAATCGTATGTAAAGATTGAGGCCAAGTTGAAACAAGGCAGACCTCTGCTTGAGTAGCTCATTTGTTGGGCAAGGAAATTGTTTAACGCTGGAGAAGAGACTAATGGAAGTTGCTTACCCACTAATTGGTCCCTACATGCCTACAATTTCTTCTCCTTACTATGGAACTATAGAAGGATGCATTTATATCTGCAGGAACTCATTTTTACAGAGGAAATTATTTGCTTTTATTTTAGAACTTTTTATTCTCATATTTCAAAGTAAATCTATCATCTTAAGATTTTCAAAAATACTAGAAAATCTTCCATTTAGAATTAGAATATGAAAGAGCAAATATTCTGGAACTTTTCAGATATTTTCCGTTTCATGTCCTTTCTTCACTCCAAAACACTTTTTTTTCTATTTCCGTCGATGGCTAGTCAGATCCTGGAACTATAGTCAGAAGTTTAAGTATCATAACTTACTACTGAATATCACTGAATAACATCAGAGTATCTCTAGCTCCTTAGGCACAAGATTTACAAAGAAAGCCTAAATTTCCAACCCTCACTCCCTCTGGGTTCAATACCCTAGTTCATATCATAACAAGTATCTGCATAGGCAAAGAATGAAAAAGAGGTTAAAAAATAAAAGTGATTAAAAAGAAGGGCATAACTGAAAAGTAAAGACAAAAAGAAAAGGAATCCATAGCATCATCATTAGACCTGAGAGAGAAGCCAGATCCATCTGCTATCCGGACTGATAGAATAATTCTAATTACTCACAAGATTTATTTGACTTTTTAAAATGATTGGATAACATGAATTATAAAGCACTCAATAAAAATTAACTGTTGTTATTATTTTGTTTTTTATAGGTGGTGGTGGAAGTTAACAGTGAATTTCGAATCCAGGTAATATACAGCAAATCTATCTTTTCCAAATTAAAAACAAGGAAAATGGTTTGGGAGTAAGAACACATTTTCCAAAAAAATTCATCCTTATAAGTAAAAATATAATGTTATGCTAAAATTAATAGATTATCAAAATCACCAATTTTCCCAATTGAACATCCTCTCTTTCTGATATTACAATTACCCTCTCCTTCAAAACCTTCAGTGGCATGTGAATTATGAATAAAAGTTAATAGATATCACTATTTTATCGTGCCCATTCAAGGTAAGAGATTACAGCACCAAAAATGGCACCATCAAGTGGCATTCAATCAGGAGGCAAAAACGTGAATGGATCAAGTTCGCTGCAGCCTGTCGTGAAGGTGAAGACAATTCAAAGAGGAACCCAATCGCCAAAGTAAGTATCAACACCAAAGTGTAAAATCAAAAATCAGAATGGAGGGGCACCTGGGTGGCTCAGTTGTTAAGCGTCTGCCTTCGGCTCAGGTCATGATCCCAGGGTCCTGGGATCGAGCCCCGCATCGGGCTCCTTGCTCAGCGGGGAGCCTGCTTCTCCCTCTCCCACTCCCCTTGCTTGTGTTCCCTCTCTCGCTGTCTCTCTTTCTCTGTCAAATAAATAAAATCTTAAAAAACAAAAACAGAATGGATGGTGTTAAATATCAAAAGAACCTGTCTCTTAAGTATTTTATGAATATAACTCACTGAGAAGTTATGATACAAAACAGAACTATAGTCACTCAGATTATGAAAACTGAAGCCATGAAAAGGATAAATTAAGAAATTTAGGCACTGGGGTAAACAGTTAAACACTGATGCATCTCATAGGTAAAATAAATACACATGATCATAATTTACCCCAAATTCTAGGTAGATAAATATAGTGATTTAAATAATGAATTTAACAGCACACTCAGAGGGACTATTTTAATCTGTATTCTTTCTGCCTTCACCTACTAGAATTGAATTCCTACTTTTGGCTTTTTTTAATAAGAATTCACAATGTACCCTCTTTCATACTCTTTTCCTTTCATTTCCCTTTGTCTTCCTTTGTACAAACACACACACATACACTCACAAATACATCCCCACACAGAGATATATATACACATACATAGACACATACACAAATATACACACACATTCAGACAGATATACAGAGACTCCCCAGTTAGATTTGCTTAGAGTCATACAATATTTCATTTCAAAGAAAGAATCCCAGCTTCTATAGACCACTTATTTGGGGCAATTTCCTTACTTTTCTGATAATACATCCTCCCCATTTTCAGAATTAAGGGCTTCTACACAGAGTCAGATGACTCTTGCCAACTACATAAATCTACTTAAGATTTTCTTCTAAAACTTTACATTTTAAAAAATTTTTGGATCGGGAGATCAAAGTTATATAATGACAATCCTGGTAAACTCCTTAAGAGGGCAAGGAGTTCCCTACTCTAGCACCAGGGCTAGTACAGAGTAGGAAAATAATACGATCAATTGTAAATGTTGAATGAATGAATAAATGAATGAATGAATGATGACTGCCTAGTCCTGGATTTATTAAAAATAATATTTTTTTCTTATTTGGTAGAAATAGAAATTGAATTTCTTTTATTACATTGCTAGTTATTATGGAAAATACTAGAGTTGTAACTAGAAAAATAACTATTTCCAGCATTTCCCAAAAGATAACAGGTACTTACATTTGACAGTTCTCGAGAAAGGTAGCTGTTGTTAATCACACCTAACAATTTTTATTTGCTCTCCGTAACATTTTCACCTGCGCTCTCTCTGCAGATTCACTCAGATTGTGCTGCAAACCAGCAAGTTACATACCGCATCTCTGGAGTAGGAATTGATCAGCCACCTTATGGAATCTTCATCATTAATCAAAAAACTGGTGAAATTAATATCACATCCATTGTTGATCGAGAGGTCACCCCGTTTTTCATTGTAAGTAGGCTCCATGTCAATATATATATTCAGGCTTACATTATTTTTGGAATACCTTAACTTCGGATCATATCTGATTTGATTTCAGAAATCCCAAAATTATTTTTGGTTGTCTCAATTCATGAGCATCTCATGACCCAACAGAAACGAAGAGATTAGTAGAAATGCCTTGCTGAAATGCCTTAGCAAAAACATTAGCCTCAGTCTGTCCCTGGTGGCAAGCTGGAATATCTGTTTGGAAGGGCAAGGGCCTAACTCTTACTTCTTTTTCCTTAATTCACCTGAGAATATTGGTTCTCTTTAGCTCTCAAGTAATGATTTTTGAGCCACTAAGGGAGCCTCTTCTGAGTAAACATACTTTATTATAAATCCACATTGCTCCAGCTCACCTGAGCTCAGAATGTGCTTTGGAAATACTCTAATCCATCCTTAACTGAATCATACCTCCATACTTGACCGCGGCCATGGTAAAACTTCAAACCTCATTTCCACTTTAAGCAGCTGACATGATGACCAACTTCGTTAAAAAGCCTGAGGCCTTCCATCACACACTCCCACAGTTCTCTCTCCCCTGGTTCAGAAACGTTCTGCCGTAAATCCAAAAACAGGATTAATTTTCTGCTTTTTCCCACAGCTTACCCTCAAGAGGTATCCATTGTTCCATAATCACCCGTTTCTTCAAGAGCCTTATTCTATCAACTTTGTTTTATCATCTCTTTTCTGCTTGCTCCTTGCCTGCTGCCATTTCCATTTATCATCATGGTCAACACTTGTTAATACTTAAAATAAAAGGGAAATACAGAAAACCTTCCTTGATCTTGTAGGCTCTTCAATTAAAACCCCATCCATCCCTATCCCCAAACATGTTCAAATAGGAATGGATGCTTGTGCTTTCAGTCATACTGCCTAAGCTACTTTAATTCCTTAGTCTTCTATTCCAAATCTGTATTCCTGCCTTACCTCTGACAATGTTTAACAACAAACTCTCGAGGTCAGCATGCCAACCTATTAGCTTTTCTGGAAGCACAATGCATTTTTATATGAATATACTACACAGGTAAAACAGCATACATTATACTTATATACACTTCATATATAAATAATAATAACAACAACAACAATAATAATATGAACACCCACATAGTCACCACCTAGCTTATGAATATTACCTTCCTTTGAAGCCCCCATGTGACTCTCCTTTACCCCATCCTCAAAGCCAATAGCCCCCACCCCTAATTTCAAACAATGCAAATCCCTTTGCTTGGAACATCTTGCCAAATTCTCTTTCAAGATCTTTCTCAATCATTACATCCTCCTGTGATGTCATACTATTTTTATTCTTCTTTTAAATAACTTATCATGTTACTTTTTTTCAAATGGTATTTTGAGTTTGTGTTTGCCTCCCCTTATCGATTATAAGTACTTCTGGTACCTACATTCTAGTAGGAAATAATATGTCTTAGTTTTTTTGGTTACCCACAGTGCCTAGCATAGTGCCCAAACAAAGTAAGAACTTAATAAATATCTGGACACCAAATAATTATTCTTATCTTCTCTCCTAGATCTATTGCAGGGCTCTGAATTCACTGGGTCAAGATTTAGAGAGGCCTCTTGAGCTCAGAGTCAGGGTTTTGGATATAAATGACAACCCTCCGCTATTTTCTATGTCTACTTTTGTAGGACAAATAGAAGAAAATTCTAATGCAAGTAAGTAATCCATCTTATTAAGTAAACAAGAATATACTGACTTCCAGATCACTCTTAGCCAAGCAATGAGAGGCCAAACTAAGAAGGCACTACTTCATCATGAATGTAAGAGATTAAGTATAGAAAAGCATTCAGGACAGAAAGGCATGAGAAGTCTCCATAATGGCTTTCCCTTCAACTGTGGTGGCAGCTCTAATCTGGCATACCCATGGAGCAACTCCAAAGAAATGAGAAAGATTTTCTCATGTAACTCACACAGCAGCTCTTTTTTAGATTCCTAAGGAGAAATCCCAAAATACTTTGTACAGTGGTGGCAGGAGTACTGGAAGGAGATTTAGCCTCCCAGCCGGGCTGCTCTGAAGGACAATATCATCCACTTCTGTTCATACTGACTTTTTTTTTATTATTCATTTAAGAGAGAGAGAGAAAGAGTGCAAGAGCGAGAGTGGCAGAGGGGGGGAGAGGCAGAGAGAGAGAATTTTCAAGCAGACTTCCCACTGAGCGTGGAGCCCTTCATGTGGCTCTGTCCCGTGACCCATGAGATCATGACCTGAGCCAAAATCAAGGGCCAGACCCCCAACCGACTGAGCCACCCAGGTGCCCCCCCCACCCTTTTTTTTAAACCTACTTTAAAGTCATTAGTAGAAATCACTTCCAGGCAATCTATTTTGTGACCATAATCTTCAAGAGCTTTTGTTGACAAGAAATGAACACTAAACAAGCATTGTTTTCCCTTTTTATATATGATGAAATAAATACAGGCCTTGCTTGCTTTTTACTCAAGTTACCAATTTTATGTATTTGAAATGTACTATAAACTTAATCCTGTTTGGCCCACCATGCATATTGAAAGCTGATTGTCTAAGTGGAGTTAGTTGAGAGGTACCAGAAAACCTAGAAACTAGATAGACTATTTACCTATAAGAGTTTTGGCAATCTAAAGGTACAGTGTCCTCCTTGTGGATTACTGTAAATGGCAACATTTCAACTGCCAAATATTCAGTCACTTGAGAATTAACTGCCTAGCACACTGGTGAAGATTGTCCTAAATATATTAAAAATAGCAGAGATGATATCTCATTTGAATTCAAAATTTCAACTTACCATAGTTACTTTTAACCTTTGAGTGGTATAATTTCTTATAAATTCCAAAAATCATCACATTTTACTTTTATTCATTAAAATACTAATACTATACCTATATTTTGAATAGGTATCCATTCTAAAATATCATTTTAAAAAATGTTTGTTGTAAAAATTCACACAATATGGAAAGTAAATATGGAATAAAAATCCATTCTTTGTTTTCCCTAGTACCATTCTTAAGAGGCAAACACCATCATTAGTTACTTAGATACATATGTTTATGATTATATAAACATGCTTTTGGAAACAAATGGGAAGATATTTTATATACAAATCCATAATGTAAATTTTTATTTAAATATATTTTTAACATTTTTCCATATTAGGAAATGAAGATGTCTTCATTCTTTTTAATAGCTGCATTGGATTTTACTATATGAATGTACCATAATTAAATGCCTACTGAAAAAATTTTTAAAAGAATGCTGAAATGAATTACACAAACACACACAGAGATTGAGAGCGAAAATGAGAGGGAGAAGGGAGATACTCTGTTGCATTTTGTGTTTAAAGACAGGACAACTGTGCTTGAAACAGAGTTGAGTGTAGAGATTTCTAGTTTATGAACACTGGCAGCTTTTCCTTCTTCAGTGTCCTTCATCGAAATGGCTTATAAGATTCACAGAAAAGATAAGGGATAAGACAAAGTATGTAGTTAAACAAGCACCTTTTTCAACCTAATAGTTACCTAGCACTTCACTAGGGACCATGCAAAACAGAACAATAATACACATTTATTGAGTATACATCAGTCAATCAGAACTTTCTATGATTTTCTCTCATTAAACTGATCAAGTCTCTCATGAACTCAGTGAGGACAGTACTGTTATCGTCCCCATTTACAGATGTGGAAACTGAAGCCAAAGTCATAGAGCTAGAAAGTTCTATAGTTGTGAAAGAGTTGGTCTGGCTTTAATATCATTTTATTTCACGACAGCCTTAAAAAAAAAAAGGATTATACTAGAATAAGAAAAGGAAAGGCAGAGTTAAAACATTTCTTTATTTTCTAACTATCAGTAATGTGTAAGTTCCTGATAAAATGTGGTATTTTTGTCAAGGCAAAGGTATAGAAAGGAGCTAAGCTAATGATATGCTGAAGAAGTAGAAAGGAGAAATCGTAGCGCATACATTATACAGACGAACCAACCCTAATACCTTGTTAGAAAAGCAGTATACTATCCTATAACGAAAATGCAAACTGTCCACTTACAACCAATTTTCCTTGATTTCTAGATACACTGGTGATGAGACTCAATGCTACTGATGCAGATGAACCAAATAATTTGAACTCAAAAATAGCCTTCAAGATCATAAGACAGGAACCTTCTGATTCACCAATGTTTATTATCAACAGAAACACTGGAGAAATTCGAACAATGAATAACTTTCTAGACAGAGAGGTAATTTTCTTTTTCTTTGAGTGGTTTGTTAGTTTCAAAGGAAGTGATTCTAAAAGCAAGAGTACCTAAGAAACAAAGAAAAAGAAAACAATATGTTATAATTATATAACCTTTTCACATAATGGTAATGACATAAGAAATACCTTCAGAATGAAAAAATAGGGATTCCTCAAATACATTTTAAACCGTCATTTTTCATTCAATCCTACTTAATATTTATTTGCCTTAATTTAAGAAAACTATATTCTGAAAGTACACAAGAATATACATAAGGCAGAGGCAAAAGCTCTTTTTCAAAAAAAAAAAAAGTGTGATCTATATTGAAATAGATTTAAGAAACAATTGTTATTATGTCCCCCATCTTGGCAAGTCACAATGCATGAACATGGTAGAAACTCCAAGAATTCTTACAGGCTAAGAAACTTGCTTCTCTTTCTTTAACCCAGAATACCCTAAGCTCATCTGACAACAGAATTCTTCTTTTTCCTTCCTATATCTCACCTACTGACAGTCCCCTGATTACTTTGGGAAATGTATCACAGAATCAGAATGATGGATAGCAACTGAGTAACATCTAGACCAATCTTTTCATTTACGAATAAGAAAATAATTAGTGATTGTTAGCAAGTTAGAATCAGCATGGTTTCTATTAATAACATATGGTCCCATTGAATATAAAAGTACCGACTTTTTCATTTTAAAAATACTGATAGGATTTACCTGATCTGTGTGTATTTCAAGGATATAAATGAAGAAGTTTTACTTTTGAATTTGTACTTAATTAAATTTTATTTTAATTACTATAGTTACTTTGAAATGACAATTCCGCTGTTAATGACTCCTAGGCTTAAAATAAATCAGATGATTTTCACTCTTTAATGATCCAAATCCTATCAGTTCCTAAGTTACCTATATCTCCTTTTGCACTTGTTTGAAAATAACCATCAGAAGAAACTGACTATTAATGTTTTCTCGCTCAAACTTCCTTAAAGGGCCCACTGAGAGTCCTTTAATGTCAAAAGAGGTTTAGTGGCGAAGAGCTCTAGAAATTAAAGGAAGTAAAGTCACTAGCAAGCCACCAAAGCAGATTATTTTTAACCTGGAGTTCATGGAGAAACCTCAAGATGACTCCTAACTATGAATCCTCTAAAATTATACCCACAGTTTTGAATGAGGATGCGTGCATTCATGTGTCTGGGAAAGGCTTCATTGCTTTTGCCAACTTCTAAAAATTTAAGCACCATTGAGTAGAATCAAGAAGATAGATTATCAATAACTCCACTGCTTCAGCCCACTACCCCCACCTCCCAGAAATATAAACCATTCATTATCTCTTTATTTTTCTTGCACATTCCATGGCTGATTATTTACGGCATGGAATTTTCATGTCATAAATACTTGGTAAACCTTAATCTCTCTCCTCCTAAGCATTTTGGTCCACTTTCCCCTTTATAAACTTTTTCAACCTCTGGACATATAATCAGGCATGAGGCCTTTAAATGTGTTCTTTCTTTTAAATGATGCTGGATAAACATTTTAGGAAATAGACGTGGCAACTGCCATATTGATTCAGGTGAGATCTGCGGATTTTCAATATTCTGTGTTACTGCATCTTGATCATAGATTTAAGTAAATGTTGAGCCAACATTTTAAAAGAACTTTGCATGAGACAGAATAAGGACTGTGTGGATCAACTGTGATACTTTTTTGTAATGTGTGCTTTTAGCAATATAGCCAGTATTCCCTTGCTGTGAGAGGCTCAGACCGAGATGGTGGAGCAGATGGTATGTCAGCAGAGTGTGAGTGCAACATTAAAATCCTCGATGTTAATGATAACATCCCATACATGGAACTGTCTTCCGTAAGTATTTGACCTTGAAATTAATAACTTCAATTCATTACATTCTAAAATTTGTTCAAACAATTCTGTTTACAGAGGTCCATGTTATCTTTAGTCACATACAACCCAAATGTAGACACGTACTTTGTCTTGTGTTTGTTTATATAATACCTAGGAAAAATATATGTATTTGGACAGTGAAGCGTGAGCCTATAAACACAGATTTCATTTCTAAATAATGAATGACTATTAAAATTCTTTGTAAGTCCAGGATAGTTCTTCTCTCATTCACACAATTAGTGTTAAGATTTGTTTGCTTCTCGTTTCAGTATTCCGTTAATGTTCAAGAAAATGCTCTATACTCAGATTTGCTCCAGATTAGAGTAATCGATTTGGATGAAGAGTACTCAGCTAACTGGATGGCAGTAATTTTCTTTATCTCCGGAAATGAGGGAGGTTGGTTTGACATAGAAATGAATGAAAGGACAAATATGGGAATTTTAAAGGTTATTAAGGTATGGTATAATTGTCCTAAATATTTTGTTTTCTCGGTCTCTTTCAAAATGTTAACAATTCACAAAATTGGGGGGGGGGTGAAAGAATAAAAATTACCATGTTTTAAAATGATATATGATTATAGAGTTTTTAAATAGTTTTTCTGCTTATTATCACTTTATGAAAACAGGCATTAAACTTGAAACTCTCTTCTATTAATACACTACTCCTTCACAGATCATATAAATTAAGAGCATTTCTAAAAATGAATCTTATTTTATGCTTAAGGTTTTGTTTTAGATGTTTGAAGAATACTTTTTTATTTTTTTTTAAAGATTTTATTTATTTATTTGAGAATGAGAGAGAGAGCATAAGAGGGGGGAGGGCCAGAGGGAGAAGCAGACTCCCTGCTAAGCAGGGAGCCCGATGCAGGGCTCGATCCCTGGACTCCAGGATCATGACCTGAGTTGAAGGCCGTCGTTTAACCCACTGAGCCACCCAGGCGCCCTTGAAGAATATTTTTTAAGCAGATTTCACATGGCTTTAAAAAATGTGTCTTTGCCAACATTGTACATTAATTATTACGCACTGAGAATATTTCTCATGTAAATTAAAAGTTGTTTAGTCCTCCAGTGTGTTTTTATAAAATTAAAATTAAATTACTGTAATTACAAGATTATCACATTCCCATCTCCCTCCGGCTGCTGACCAGGACTTATTATGAACATAAATATACTAGAGAGTTGGTCCAAGTCAACAGAATTCTCCTATGTCCCCACTATATTAATGATCCACTTCATGTACCAGAGGTAGAATTTCCTCTAAGATTTGAGGGGAAAAAAAATGTGACTCTTAGGGAGCTAATAGTGAAGGTTTGAGCCTGTGTTAGAAGACTCGTGGATTCTTTATGGTAAAATGTAGTCCCTTTTTTTAACTATTTCCTTCCTTCAGAATAGTCCTGGGAAATAGACTTCTAAGGAATTCTGTTCCCAGAAGAATGTGTGATCATTTACCTCAGTTATTCATAAAGTGTCCCCATGCCTATAGCTTCCATTTACTGAGGCAGAATGCAGATGCTTTCATTTATTCCTCACAGCATCCCTGCAAATTAAGTTATATGCCCATACTGTAGATTAATACACTGCAGTTGAGAGAGAGTACATTATCCGTTCAAGTTCTGATAGCTCGTAAGTGGTACAGCTGACATTCAAATGTAGGTTTCTCTAGCTATTAAGTTCATATAGTCATCACTATCCTACCTATGATTCCATGCTGGGGAAACAGTCCTAATCTATTTCACCCCAAACTACTATATTACTTTATTTTTTTTATTTTTATTTTTTACTATGATATTACTTTAAAAAATTAGTCTATTTATCCTCAACATCTCTATCGGTAAAATGGGAGTAATGTTGATTTTTCTCCCAAGCATGACATCATATATTAATTCCTTTGTTATGTGTGTGCGTGTGTGAGGTATGTGTATACATGATTTTATAGCCATTCTTGGAATTACAAATAAAGCCAACATTGGAGCCAAGATTGAAGGTTTTACTAAGTGGAGAGTTTGATGTGTGAATCGAGAGTCATCTAAATTACTCTCATGTGAAAATTTAGAAAAATATATTTGGAACTTATGGGCAAAATGCATAGTTGTTTGTGAATTTCATAAGTAGTAGATAGTGACACCAACTTTCATAATGAAAATGGCTACTTGAAATAATTTTTTTCCAGAATATGTTGAAGAAAATAAGGATTTTTATTATTTTTATACAACTATTACCGGGCTTATTGAAAGAAGTCACATTTACAGGAGTAAAATTTCTACTAAATAGTTCTTTATGGATAAAATCTGTCAAGTGATTGAACCTACTATATATTCGGCCCATACTTTGTAATAAATAGAGCTACTTTGTGAGAAAAAATGGAATGACAGAAGTTAACATAAACTGTCTTTGCACTACAAAATGCATGGATTTGAACATCTATATTATTTTAAGTTTTTAAATTGGTTTTATGGATAATTAAAACTCGTCATATATTTTCAACTTTTTTGACTAAGGATTTAGGGCAGTTGGATTTTTTTCTTACTATATTTTCATGCATTTATATTGTGTTAAAGATAAATAAAGAATAGAGAGTGTATTTGTATGTATTTAAATTAAATTAAAGAAAGAGATGTAAGAGTTTTCTTGCCTATTATCAAAGGATCTGTCTTTTTTCCAGAATGTTTTTTTTTTTTTTAGAGTAAAACTATTTCACTCTGTATTTTCTAGCCCCTAGATTATGAAGATATGAAGAATCTGCAACTTAGTCTTGGTGTCAGAAATAAAGCTGAATTTCACCATTCAATTATGTCTCAATATAAACTCACAGCAACTGCAATCACTGTGACGGTGTTAAATGTAATTGAAGGTTCGGTGTTCCGTCCAGGTTCAAAGACATATGTAGTAACTAGTAACATGGGACAGAATTATAAAGTGGGAGACTTTATAGCTATTGACTTGGACACAGGTAAAGCTTCAACAACTGTTAGGTAAGACTGACATTTTCCGAATAATTTTTACCATATGCTGAACTAAAGTATATATGTTCTTTTTAGAAATTTTAAGTATCTGAACTAAAATATTTTTCACATTTTTGAAACTATCATTCAATCATAAAAAACACTAACTACTGAATTGTTATTTAATTTAGAGCTTTGACCTTAAGAAAACACAAAACAGTTGCGCAAAAAGTAAAATGCAAAAAATGTGAAGATGTAAAATATGGAAAATACTGGACCTTGAAAGTTTGACATTTCTGTATTTATGTATTTTATTGGCCAACTAGCTGATTACCACATATCACGGTTATTCCCCTAGAAGATTTTATGGACTGATTTTCCCATTGCAAACGTGCCCAGATTGAAATCAAATAGAATTAGTTAGCTCATTTCAGTTACTCTCTTCACTTTACTCAGCATTTAATATTGATAAACTCTCTTGTACTCCACAGATGTGAGTTCACGGAGGGCAGACCATCCCACTCTCCACCCCACTCTGCTCCTCTCGAAGTTCTAGTCTTTTGAGTTTAACAAATACATAAATGAGAAGGAAATCCAAAGAAGTCCTATGAAGTCATCGTGTATATGGGGAGGGAGAGTGAAAATAGGGAGCGAATGAAGCCCCAAGCTTATGGAGAAGTAACTTCTTTGATAAGAGAACAGTTCAGAATTAGAAGCAGCCCAGGAGGTCCCAGGATCTGGGTCTTCCAGGAGAGTTCTGATGCTACCAAAACCAAATGAAAATGAGACTGCTAGATTCAAAGATTATTCTGACATCCAAGTGGGCATAAGAGATCATTCCGTCAGAAATGGCTGCCAGCAATTCATTTTTCTTAAATTTAAACCTTTTCTATTTCTGAATGTCCTCAAACAGAAGGCACCTGCCCTGAAAAAAAATAAAGTCCCTAATAATTGACAATGATATCCAGAGGTTATAACCACCGACTTGAAACATGTTTTATAATCAAAATTTCTCTGTCTGTCTCTTTTAGAAAGCTAACATTAATTCATACTGTTTCTTCAAATACAGATATGTAATGGGAAATAATCCAACTGACCTACTCAATGTTGACTCAAAAACAGGCATAATTACTTTGAGAAATAGAGTTACCATGGAACAATATAACATGCTTGGGGGAAAATACCAAGGAACAATTTTATCTATAGATGGTAAGAAATCAATTTAACTTTTTCCCTGACTAGAGGAAATTATATATACACTCGGAAATTAAAGTTTCATTTGTTGTATTTTGAGATAACACTTTCCCAACAACAGCAAAAAACCATAGAATCAAATTTTAAATAATATGAGAGACAGTATAACTCAGTGGCCAAGTCCATGAGCTCTGGAGCAAGACTGGATTGGTATCTTGTACCATCACTTAGTAGCTATGGGATTTTAGAGAAATCATTTAACCCATTTATTCCTCAGCCTTTTCTTCTGTAAAATGAGACACTAACATTAGGGATTTAGAGATATTAAAGAAGTTATTACATGTAAAGCACTTAGAAGAGTGCTGGTATTCCATGTTAGTTCTTATTAATGTCAACAAATGAAAATTTTTAATAATATTCTGAAGTTACTTTCAAATAATTAGTCCAGAAGCAAAGTTAACTTAACTTTACATAATTTTTGGAAAGTTGATGTACAACTTTGTGTGAACAATTTGGAAGTAGCATGCTTATATTACTTTTCCAAACCAACAAAAATAAAATTAGGCTGGCCACCAAAGGGATGGGGAAATGGGGAGATGTTGGTCCAAAATACAAACTTCCAGTCACAAGACAATTAAGTTCTGGGGATCTACTGCAGAGCCTTGCCTTGCGATTATTAATGACAGTGCTGTTGCTACATACTTAAAAGTTCCTAAGAGAGTGGATCTTAAATTTTCTCATCCCAAAAAAGAAATGGTAGTCATGTGAGGTGATGGTGATGTTAGCTAACACTACGGTGGAAACCTTATTGCAATATACAAGTATATCAAAATGACACACTGTGTTTATACAATGTTATATGTCATTTATAGTATCTCAATAAAATTGGAAGGGGAAGAGAGCAGGAGAAAAGTTTATCATGGAATTTTTAAAAATTGCTTCAGACACAACTACATATAAATAATTGTAAGTGGGCTACAGAAAAGGGTAATGTTCCATCAGCATCATTCCTACACTGTAGTAAAAATTATAATCACCAATGTCCAGCCAGAGTCTCAGAGTTATGACATATTTCTAACCTAATAGCTGTATAGTGGATGCTAGACTTTGGAAATCTTATCTCCGAAGGAGGAAAAAAAAAAAAAAATCACACCTTGAACTTTCAGTATTGTGGGTTTTCTGCACTGAGCAGTTCCTAATCAGAGATTATGGTATATTCAAATCCTACGGGAAGTAGTGCAGATGTGATGAAGGAATCCCTGTCAAGGTAATCTAAGAGAGAATAAAGCAACTAACTACTGCATATAAAATACAAATACAAGTAACTTCCATTCATTTAAATAGTATGTGGAATAGGACTGATTTATTTATCTAAGGTGAATGACAGCACACACAACATGGCATTTACTGTCAACGCTTCTCAGCATACGGGATGATCTCTCAGGAGCACTAATCTTCATCACGGTTTGATTTAAAAACTGAGTCACAAACAAGGGATGATTTGGGAAGTTACTGAATCGATGAAAATAAAGACACTGAAATAAGTTACTGATGCAAAAACAGTGGCTTTGAATTTTCGATGAGTACTGCATTGAATGCATTAAATATTTCTTCCGTTTTGAATCTTGTTGCAGATACTCTTCAAAGAACTTGTACTGGAACAATTAATATTGTTTTTCAAGATTTTGACTGGGGTAAGGAGGGAAATGTTACTGGTGGTGACACCAGTCCTGGAAGCAGTGAGACTACTAGTGGAAGTATCACTGTAAATACGAACGTAGATACCGGTACTGACACAAGTGACAAAACGTCCACGGATGATGACCTGGGGACCCAGACAGGGACAACCGACAATCCACTATCAAGTTTATCAGATAATGTCCATTTTGGTCCTGCCGGCATTGGACTGCTCATCATGGGATTCTTGGTCCTAGGATGTAAGTACTTTTAACAATTCTATTCATATGTGTCCCTCTTCCCCTGAAACTATGGGGAGAAGATAAGCTTTCTGATCCTTTGATAAAATATACTTTACCAAATCTTTTTTTTTTTTTAAGATTTTATTTATTTATTTGACAGAGAGAGACATAGTGAGAACAGGAACACAAGCAGGGGGAGCGGGAGAGGGAGAAGCAGGCTTCCCGCCGACAGGGAGCCCGATGCGGGGCTCGATCCCAGGACCTTGGGATCATGACCTGAGCCGAAGGCAGACGCTTAACGACTGAGCCACCCAGGCGCCCCTACTTTACCAAATCTTATTTTGTGCATTTATCAAGAAATGCCTGTTTGCTGTTGGGTCTATAAGATGAAAAAAATCAAACTGCTTGACCCCTTAGAGTGCAATGGGGAATAAAAATTTGCATTCAATTTCAGTGCCATGGGAAAGTGCCATAACAGGCTGGTTCGGATTGCTATTTGAGTGAAGAAGACAATCAGAGATGATCCGAACAGTCAGAAACGGCTACATAGAGAAAGCAAACTTGCAGAATATAACATAAAATACATGAGAAGACATCATTCTCTAATTTCACTTTTTTAGCCATATTAATTATTAACCAACATTTTAAGACTTTAGAATTAAGTATTTTATAAAAGTAACTTAATTACCCAGGTGTTGATTATCTCTACTGCAAGTAATATATGACTTTCACTTTGAACTTGTTCTTTGTATTGTTGATTGCCTTTGGGTAGCATAGTTAATAAAGATTTAAAAATTATATATTTAGGGTCAAATACCTCTAATTCAAAGCTTTCTCTAAGCCTAGCAAATCTTCAAGAAAGCAAAATACACAGGATACTTTTCCTCCTTTCTTTCCTTTTTCCCCTCTCTTACCATCCCTCCCTTATTACTATCCTTACTATGTTCCTTCCTCTCTACCTCACTTCCTTCTTGTTTCTTTCCTTCCTTCGTCATATTTTCTACTTACACATCCTTTCCTTCATCCGTCCATTCATTCCAGATCATTTACCAAGATTATATTATATAAAAGGCTCCGTGCTAGAAACATATTTAGGTGAATAAGAAAACCCAACTGATTAACAGAAAGACATTGTTAGGCAGTGTAATGTTCTCTATTTGTGCAGGAGTAATTTCAAGAAAAAAAAATCCATGTAGAGGAAAATAATAGAGGGAATAATCACCCGAAGCATGAGTAAGATTTTACTGCTGAAAGTAAAAAGGCAGGCATGTGTGTAAGGAAAAAAAGTAAAGGCATGCAGGAGTGAACACAAAGACTCAAACATATTGCCTGTCCTCCGCAGCTCTCCTTTTTGTCTCCTTTAATATTTTCCAGAGAAATGACAGTGAAAAGACTAATCTGTTTTAACGGTATAATACTATTTGCCATTTGAATACCATATAACAAATTACAATGGATTGCAGTCTAGTATACTGAAGCTCACATTGATTTTGGTATCTGACCGTTGTTCAGTTTGTTTTCTGAAGCTTTCCTAAGAATTTTGAAGCCAATGCAATGATATTAGGGTTTCAGATTTAATCATAAAAGAGCAAGTTGTTTTATTTTAATGTGGTTCCACTGTTAATATTCCAATATTCCTATCCTTTCACCAACAGTGGTCCCATTTCTGTTGCTGTGCTGTGATTGTGAAGGCGCCCCGGGCGGGGGAGCTGGCTTTGAGCCTGTCCCCGAATGTTCAGATGGAGCAATTCACTCATGGGCAGTGGAAGGCCCACAGCTGCCTCCCGGAGTAAGTGCTAACTTGTAAGAAAGGGCCTTTGGTAGGCCCCGAGACTCAGCCTTATGCACATGAACCAAGATGCTGGCGATCATGCACAGTCTGGCTCTTCTTCATTCTGGGATAGCCCATGGGGAAAATGAAGAGAAGTCAAAGGTGCATCCAAATAAGATGGAAGTAACCAGGAAAGGCTTTCTAAAATGAAGTGTGGGTTTTAAATGGATTTCAGAAGTTTTGTAAATAGTATTCTTTTAGAATCTGCGTCTATTTTGAGAACAAACCCACTGTATAAGGATAGACAGAAAAGAGCCACTACAAATGGGGATATGTTTCTTGTCTTTTAGGATGTGACCACTGTCTGTGTACCACCCATACCTCCTGATAATGCAAATCTAATTGAATGCATTGACACCTCAGGTAAGAAGGTTTTGTTTTGTCTTTTTAATTTTAATAGCTCAAATGACTAAGAAGGAATTCTGCTCTGTCTCTGCATACCTTACTATTTCTCAGTTATCTCATCTTTAAAATTGTTTCTATCATTCATTTTTAAATGACTAATATGCAAATCAAATGGGAAGGGAAAAACCTCCAGGAATTACTATTCTTATATGTTGAATTTTTAAAATCTTCCTCAATCATCAGAGAGTACTTAGGAGATGACTCTATTAGGACCTCTATAAATAGGAGAGAAGAACCACAGGTCAATTCTGGTCCAGGTTTTCTGTCTAATAGAGCAAACATTATTCACCCAAAAAAATACAGTTGACCCTCGAACAGTACAAGTGTTATGGATGCTGATTCCCGTCAATCAAAAATACAAGTATTAGGGGCGCCTGGGTGGCTCAGTTGGTTAAGCATCTGCCTTCAGCTCAGGTCATGATCCCAGGGTCCTGGGATGGAGCCCCGCATCGGGCTCCTTGCTCGGCGGGGAGCCTGCTTCTCCCTCTCCCACTCCCCCTGCTTGTGTTCCCTCTCTCGCTGTGTCTCTCCCTGTCAAATAAATGAAAATCTAAAAAAAAACAAGTATTAACTGTTGACTCCCCCAAAACTTAACTACTACTTAACTACCAGACACCTTACTGTTAACATAAACAGTTAACACAGAGGTTGTATGTTATATATACATATTATATACTATGTTCTTACAATAAAGTAAGTTGGAGAAAAGATATTGTTATTAAGAAAATCATAAGGAAGAGAAAAACATTTCTATTACTGAACTGTATCCATAAAAAAAAAAAAAATCTGCATTCAAACCCACTCTGACTTTAGCTGCTATCATGACAAAAAAAAATAAACTTCATCTATTCTCAGCATGAGCATAAAGTTGACCTGAAAAGATTTGTCCTGTTTCTCAAATTGGAAGTAAGCAGATGAAACACTATCAGAATCTTTCCAAGTTCTTGGCTGAGGCCTTGTGCCGGGGGTAGAGTTTCTCCTTGCACAGGGTTAACCAAGACTCTAACGACAACATGCCTTAAAACAGGGGTCTAGACCAGTTCACAGGCAGAAACAAGGGAACAATTCGAATTTCACAGCAAGGGAATAGCTACCACGCTAATAAAAAAATTTCTTTTAAACTTTTCAGATCTTTGAAATCAGTTGCCTTTTCTCGGAGTAAAAAAGTTAGTGATTCTCTTCTTTTTCTCTCAGTCTTTTTCAAACTTGTCATTACTTTCTTACTTTGAACTCTTTAAAATAGGAGAGACGTAGGAATGCTTGTAGGACTGCACCTTACTTAAAGCACTAGACACACTGGCCTCTAAACCTATTTCTCTTCCGGATGTTTCCATTTGTGTTAATGACATCAACATCCTCTCACCTCAAAAGCAGCAGCCCCAGTTGACTCTTCTATCTCCCTATTCTTGACACCCAATCCGTTCTCAAGCCTTGTCAAATCATCAAATCCATCAGGATTTACTTATGCATTTATCCCCTCATTACATCTACCAGCCTTTACACAAACCTGGAACAAAGCACGAGCGCCACCAGAGTCCTAAAAGGATGAAGAACACACTGTCCCTAAAAACCAAGATCTTTAAAATATTAAAGCCATGGGGCACCTATCCCACTGTCAACACTTTCCCTATTCATGGCTCTTGCGTAGTCTGAGCCATCATTTGGTCTAACTTGCCTCGAATATGGTAACAGGCTTCTAATCACCCATCACATCCAAGTGAAAACCCAAGAGTCTCCGTGCAAATCTTTCCCCTCACCACAGCCATGGCTCCTCCTCTGAAAGCCAGTGGTTCTCGGGTCTTCTTCTGAATGTCCTATGCTTCTGTGCCCTGTGTTGGGGGGTATTCTTATGCTATTTAACTTTGAGAATTTGGGTATTTCCCCCCAAACTCCCTCAATTTGAAATCAAACCCACTAACGCATAGGTTTTTATAACGCCTATGCAGCCCCCCCCTTCCAGCATGACACATAATTAGCAACAAATAATTAACATCAAACAACTAACAAATTAACAAACTGTTTAATAATATTATTTCAAACTCAATATTGTATTTGTAGCCCTGTATGTATTGTCTTTATTTTACTTCAGTGAAGAAACTGTACATTATAGAAAGTTATTCGTTTTTGGTCTACAATACACTATAGAAAGTAAACTTCATTTTATCAACACTTCTAGGGGTTTACACAAATGAGTATGGTGGCAGAGAAATGCAAGATCTGGGAGGGGGAGAAAGAGCAACAGGATTTGAACTAACAGAAGGAGTTAAAACGTCAGGAGTACCTGAGATATGCCAAGAATATTCTGGAACATTAAGAAGAAATTCTATGAGAGAATGTAGAGAAGGAGGTCTGAATATGAACTTCATGGAAAGCTACTTCTGTCAGGTAAGGTCTCAAGCGCCATGCCTTCCTCACCATCCTGTGCTTCTGGCTCTACTCCAGGCTGCCACTATTTCTCAACCAGCTTTGGCAGACAATTATACTGCTGCTGGATAAAATTTCTTTAATTCTGAACTGATCACTCTACTCCTCTACTTAAAAACAGCCAATGGCTCCCAGCTCATTTGTCCAAGGCAGTGAAGTCCAAACTCCTTAACACGACAATTAAGATTATTCATAAAATGACCCCTTCCCTCAACTTCAGTTACTCCTTACCACCAACCCCACATACCAAGTGCCTTTGCCTCATTCACACCATGCCTTTGGCTATGCTGTGCCCCTCCCAGGATGCTTTTATCCATCATCTCTTTCATAAACTCCTATTCAACCTTTAAGACTCAGTTCAAATATCACTGCCTCTCTGAAGCTTTTACTGGTAACCCTCACATCCCAAACAGAATTGATGTTTCTTTATCTGTATTTCTGTAGTGCTCTGTGTATAGACTTTATAGAACCTACCATTGCTAAAATATGTTTGTATGTCTACCATGGTTTTTAGTGCTTTGTCCACATGTTCTCTACATCATGTTGCCAGTACCTAGCTCAGTTCCAGGCACATAATAAACATTCAGTAAGTATGGGTTCAAGAGCCATAGCACACTTCCAGAATATTCTAAGAACCAGCAAGAATTAATTTTGCCATCCTCAGGTAGAGACAGAATTGTCTGTGGCTACACACCATCTGATACTTAAGCCTTCAGGGATTTCTTATCTCTGAAACTGTCTCTGATAGATCTACGTCCTTCTACATCCTGGCCTAAAATACCTTCTTTAACTCTATTGGTTTAGAGGGTGGCTGATATCTTGAAATAAAACAGTGATAAAAGCCTTTCAGATGGCAGTAGATAATAAGAAGAAACTTGTTGCTGAATCCACAGGAATGCTTCCTATCCATGTCCCTACAAATGCATGTTATTTTCATGAAAAGTACAATTCTGCCTCAAAACTCTTGCACTTTGCAACTCCTTCTGCACAGGACATTCTATGTGCTTTCCTCACCCCGCTGCCTTATTCTAACCTCTGATCGAACATCACTTTATGAGATGCTGCCCTTGGCCACTCTATCCCTTCATCCTGAGTTTACCACCTCCCGACAAATATGTTTATGTATTGTCTGTCTCATCCTACTAAAAGGTAAGCCATATGAGAGAGAGACTTCATCTGCTTTTGTTCACTACTGCATTGCCAAGTTCCTAGTTGAGTGTCCGGCAAATAGTAAGGACTCAAAAATACTTTTGAATGAAATGTCAAAATGACTTGGTTTGCTAATAAAGATATTTCTGATACTTAACCTGAAAGTTTACAATCCAGTATTATAAACGACAAAAACGAAATAAAAGTGCACGTTTGGGGCACCTGGCTGGCACAGTTGTTTGAGCGTCCAACTCTTGGTTTCAGCTCAGGTTCAGGGTTGTCAGATGGATCCCCACATCGGGCTCTGTGCTCAGCGGGGAATCTGCTTGAGATTCTCTCTCCCTCTGCCCCCTCCTGCTCGTGCTCTCTCTGAAATAAATAAATAAATCCTAAAGAAGAAGAAGTGCACATGTCTGTAGGCTTTACCTTTGAATCGAAGGAGGTCCTATTTTTAAGAACTTCCAGTTCTGAATCCCAAAATGGCATAGATCCAGAGTCAAATGTTCTGTTGTTTTGCTGAAAAAGCAAATCCTCACAGAACCACCAAATTCACTCCACTGGAGGAAGGAAAGTGCAATCCTGAATGAACCCAAATCAACTATGAGCTACCTTTTTTATACAAACAAACAAAAAAAAAAAGAAGAAAAGAAAACCCCCCACAATTTGGTGTACTTCATGTTCAGTACTTCTAGTACCTCCTTCTAAATTGGTTACAAAGTAATTCATGTGATTTTTTGCATGTGCTTTTGTATCCAAAGTGCACTATGATGAGGGAAGTCCATTTAAATAAATTTTAAAAGTCAAAATGTATTAATAGGATTATAGTTAAAACAATTTCTAACCAAATTCTTTCAAGAAATTATATAATGAGGGGCACCTGGGTGGCTCAGTCGTTAAGTGTCTGCCTTCGGCTCAGGTCATGATCCCAGGGTCCTGGGATCAAGCCCGCATCGGGCTCCCTGCTACGCAGGAAGCCTGCTTCTCCCTCTCCCACTCCCCCTGCTTGTGTTCCCTCTCTCGCTGTCACTCTCTCTGTGTCAAATAAATAAAATCTTAAAAAAAAAAAGAAATTATATAATGATTTTTAATGCATCTCTAGGAGAGGTTAGAATTTTGTCTAATATATTCTTCTTTGGTAATGCCCCCGAAGAAAAAAGAATGATAAAGACTTCTATTATTGTTAAATATGTATCCATAATCTCATTTTCTCTCTCCTCTACAAATCCAGAAAGCATATGCTTATGCAGATGAAGACGAAGGACGCCCGTCCAATGACTGTTTGCTCATATATGACATTGAAGGTGTAGGTTCCCCTGCTGGCTCGGTGGGTTGTTGTAGCTTCATTGGAGAAGACTTGGATGACAGCTTTTTGGACACACTGGGGCCTAAATTTAAGAAGTTGGCAGATATCAGCCTGGGAAAAGAAATTGAAGCATATCCAGACCCTGATCCCTCTTGGCCACCTGAGAGCACCGAACTGATTTGCCCTCAGCAGGGAACAGAGCCCATCACTGGTGGACACCCACCCATCTCCCCACATTTCGGCACCACCACAGTCATTTCTGAGAGTTCCTACCCCTCAGGACCTGGTGTACAGCAGCCTATGCCTATTCCTGATCCTCTGGGCTATGGTAATGTCACTGTGACCGAGTCTTACACCACCTCGGGCACTCTGAAGCCCTCTGTCCATGTTCATGATAATCGACACACATCAAACGTAGTGGTGACCGAGAGGGTGGTCGGCCCAATCTCTGGCACTGATTTGCATGGAATGTTAGAGATGCCTGACTTGAGAGATGGGTCAAATGTTATAGTGACAGAAAGGGTAATAGCACCAAGTTCAAGTCTACCCACCTCTTTGACCATGCCTGATCCTAGAGAGTCATCAAATGTGGTCGTGACAGAAAGAGTAATCCGACCAGCTTCTGGCATGATGGGCAATCTAAGTATACACCCTGAGCTATCAAATGCCCAAAATGTGATTGTGACAGAGAGGGTTGTTTCTGGCTCTGGCATAAACGGAATTAGTGGCCCAGCTGGGATGAGTGGAGGCAGTGCAGCTGGACTAAGTGGTGGTGGCATTGGGCTGAGTAGCCTGGGAGGAGGTGGGGGCCTGAGTAGCAGCATGGGGGGCACAGCCACCATTGGCCACATGAGGAGCTCCTCTGACCATCACTTTAGCCAGACCCTCGGATCTGCCTCCCCTAGTACAGCCCGAAGTCGAATCACAAAGTACAGTACAGTACAATATACGAAGTAGCCAGGATCCCAGCACACTTGTTCTCAGTAGTGGTGATTTAGATTCAACTCCCACCACCAAAAAACTAACAATGTGATTTATGATGCACAACTCGGTGCTAAGTAACTGTGGAGTGAGGTGAGAAACCACAATGAGAAAAATAGGTGGAAACAGTGCTGTTGGACAAGAGCTCTCCTTAGCATATGTAAACTTCTTTCTTACATTAATACTAATGGAACCATGACAGTGAACTAAAACTTGAGACAGGATCTTCTCTGTGCCTGTATGCCCTGTAGGGTCTTCTTTGCTTCTGTGTGGCCTGTCTGGTATCTCCAGCATATGGAATAAATTAAACTCAGTCACACAAAAGCACTGGCCTTAGGATGGCTATTGGCACAATTCTCCTCACTCTGTTTTGATTTGCCATGTAGCTCAGGCATTATTCAGAAAGGACTAACCGTGTACTATGAGCTCATGTATGCAGGAAGAATTTGAAATATGTGCCAAGCACCTGGTCCATTTCACAGATAATAGAAATAAAAATCCAACCATATATTCAGACCATGATTAACCAGTAAAGAAAACAAATCTGGCTACACAACCCAGCTCATAAGCCACCAAACTGGACTACCCTAATAATTGCACTAGATAAAATAAACCTCAAATTAGGAAATGTTTCCTGGGAGGAAATTTCCATAAGAGAATGGCAATAGGGTGAGATTCGTTTGGGGAAAATTGGCAATGTCTGAACCTGAATCTTAAGATGGGCTTCAGCTAAAATTCCCATGGAGCCAAGGAGTTTTCTGATTCTAGTTTGTGTTTAGTAGTAGATGCAGTGTTTATGAATATTGCATACTGGCGAGGGTGCAGGATATCCACTCACTTTTCTCCTTATCACTGTGGCTCTGACCTAATAGTGTAAATTTGCCAAGTGTACTTCTCTGACTGAAGCAAGTAACATCTGACATGGTTGTCATCCCTAATGGTAAATTACCTTCCAAGGAAGCAGATGGAAACCACATCGTATTTTCAGATGTGTGTTTAGTAAGTGTTACTCATCTATATCCAGCTCTTTATTATACATCTCTTAAGTTAAAATAATTTACTTAAGCTGAGCTGTGAAAAAAAGCCTGCAGTATGGTTAAGCTTTGGGGGAATTTTTTTTAAGGGGGTCTAAAAAAAGTTTTTAGAACATGTAAAATGTTTAATGGGAAAAGTTAGAATTGTTCTGTAAAGTAATACTGTATTATTAGTTTTAATTGAGTTTAGTACTTTTTAAAACAACCCTCTGCTGCTATTTTAAAGGGGTCAACTAAAAACTTTTAACAGAGTTGATGGTATTGTGTTAACACAAATGAAATTGCACTAGACAACCCCATATCCTTACTTTATCTCACTCCCTAACTAAATTTTCTCACTAGAATAAATCTTGCATTCCTGATTTGATTTGTCAATAAGCTCTTGGCTTACATAATGCTCCAATTTATAGATAATTCCCAAATTATATAGTATGATATATTTTTCTAGCTTCAAAATTTAATAATGTATTATTTATGATATGTCATTTATGTTTTGCTATATAGTATTACCTGGTTTAAAAAATCTCTAAATAGAATCAAAGCATTTTTAGATGGGGTAAATTTACTCTAGCAAAGTAAACGAATTTTTTTCTCTTTTCTAAATTCAGTGTTAATATGAGCTCACTAAAGTGAAACTGGATATGACAAAATCTCTTGAGGATTATTCCCCGCCAATTACTCAAATTCCCCAGGGTGTTACAAGATAAAAGAATAGTCATTCAACTTCCAACACTTGTCAAAGGGGGCTAGGGAGTGAACTATTTTATTAGAGCTATTTTGCTCTATCTTATAGCAGATGATGTCAATATTTTCAAAGCCACAATATACATCTTATTTTATGTCTGTAGACTATGTGAAATTTTGATAGTCTGTAGCATGCCAAAATGCAGAGGTATAAATAAAATCATTCACAGGGACTCTTTCTTTTATTTCTTTCTCTCCCATTTGAGAGGGGGGGTTCCATTAATGATGGATAATCTTTCCAGAAATAAAGTCAAAATGTATTTGTTGAAATATACTTGAGTATGCGGGACCCAGGAGTTTGAAGGAATAAAAGTAATTATTAGTTAATTAATTAAAGGGAATGGTATCTGACCACAAGTAGCTTATGTGTCACTTTGATTTATCATCAGAAGTGTTTGTTAAAGACTCCTGATATCTTCCAAAAAAGTTTTTTAGGTTGTCTAACAAAAGCTAGAGTGACCATCTTCAGTAACTCTTGTTATTAAGATCCATTAGTAAAAAACCATGGAAGATATAAGAAGTGACAATATTAGTTGTCAATCCTTCTAGGAAGATACTTTCAAATAAATTTTTTGTCAGGATTACACACTGATGGTCTAACTCTTTATTCTCAAATTTTAAAATTATCTTTTTAAGATACAATTCTAACAATCACTTAAAGGCCTGTCATTTTTTTCAATAAACAACCTTTGGGCAGAAATCGGTTCTTCTCTGTAGATCCTTTACTCCAACTCATGGACCTTATAGGTCATTCTACAGACCTAAGATAGGGAAATTATTTTATAAGTAAATAGTTATAATTCAAATCTATATTGCAAGCTGAATCTTAGATCAACATGCTCTTAACAAAAGGAAGGAAGAAATAGTAATTTAAATGTTATGTGTATATAGTTTGAAAACAAAAAGTTTAATGTTTATAAAACATCTGACTTTCTAAAGAGGTGGCCCTTAGGGTCAAAAATTAGTATATCGTAAATACTTTATAATTTAATATCAACCAAAATACCATCTTGAGCTAATTTTGACATTGAATTCCAGATACATCTGCTACATCTTATTAGCCTCTATGTATATTGCCTGATGTAACTGTATGTGCACTAAAAATCTGCAGAAAGATTATCTACCTGGGGATATATATAGGCCTTCATCTGGACCTCTCTTCTACACTGGTGTATAGTTTTTATCCTTATAATCTCCATTCAATGTAATTTCCTGACATAATTTTAATTATATAGCTTCAAAAATTACATATTCGTTCTAACTAGATGTTTTTAGTTATATACACAATTCATTTCTGAATTTATACCAACATCTGAAGGTCAACCAGGGTGTAACACATATGATACCCTTTGGCTAGAGTAGGAACTAAAAGGTTTTATAATCATTGGCTAAAATAGCCAATTTAGGAAACCCAAAACGAACTTCTAAAAGTATTTGCCACATTTTCCCATGCCTAAATTCCCATGCCTATTTAATAAATTCCAACCTTTGGTAGGATTTCCGGTATTTTTAAGACTTACTTCCCTTTGCACTGCAATATACCAGTCCACATACATTACTAGTCCCCATGAAATAGAATCTGCCTCCCAGTTCTAGATGGTTCAATTTATGTTGGGACAAAAGCATGAATGGATCAACCAAATAACCATCAAAAATTTTTAAAACAAGGAATAATCTATTGTTTAGCTGTCTGTATTCTTTCCATTTAGTTATATCTGAATTACTGAACACTTCATCATCAAGCAGTACCTAGTCTAACTTATTTTTCTTTTGCTATTTTACAAGTATTTTTAAGCTCTAATATTCATCTTCGGTGATGTTTAAAACAGGGTGTTTTTTTTCAGGTTTCAATATAAAAGTTCTTGGCTTATTTGGGTGCTAGTTCCTTGCTTGGTCCTCCCTTGGCTATTTTAAGTCGGTTTGTAATTTCCAAAGGCTTATGTTTATAGCAATAAAATGATTGGTATGCTTCCATTATCTTTTCTGAATGGTAAAGGTGGGGAGGTTTAGACTGTAAGGAATAATTAGAGATGGTAAAACTTATTTTCATTTTCCATTTTCTACCTCTTTTTTTTTTTTTTCAACGTTTACTGAGGAGCCTCCTCTCTAAGAGTGCTTCCCAGCAGTGTCTGGGTGCAGGCATGAGCAGCCTGGGTATGTCATTTATAACACATAAATGACAAATAGGATTTTAAACATCCGTTGGATGCTTTTAGCATCTTTATGCTTTCATCTTTCTCTCTTTCATACCCTAATGTTTATTTTTGTTTACACTAGCATTATATTTCTTTTAAAATGGATTTTCTTGGGGCATCCTGGGTGGCTCAGTCGTTAAGCGTCTACCCTTGGCTCGGGTCATGGTCCCAGGGTACTGGGATCGAGTCCCGCATCGGGCTCCCTGCTCGGCGGGAAGCCTGCTTCTCCCTCTCCCACTCCCCCTGCTTGTGTTCCCTCTCTCGCTGTGTCTCTCTCTGTCAAATAAATAAATAATCTTTAAAAATAAAAAAAAATAAAATGGATTTTCTTATTTGCCTTTCAAATCCCACCCTTTCATCTTTATTGGGCGTACATCTCCTTTTTTGCTCTCCAATACCACTTTCAGAACATGATCACCTTCATCTTACACAAAACCTTACCCTTTTCAGACTCCTGTGATCTGCTTGTCTCCCTGTCTTCTGCTTGTGTCATTCCCTGACCTCCCAACAAGGTCCTCACTTTTACTGAAGACTCAGCCAGGACCACAGTTCGCTGTGACCTTTCCAACTCCCGAGAGCATTCACAGGAACTCAACTGACCCCATGGGTGAGGCAGCCGACACCTGGAATTCTCAGTTCTCCAACCTCCATTCTCCCCATCCCACCCCAGGAGGGCAGTCTTCTGGATGCCTGTTTCAGTCTTCCCAGCCTCTGACCACTTCCTCCTTCTCCTTCCAGCTCACTTGTTCATGGATTCTGATTGCACACCTCCTCTGCTTCATCGAAGCTTCCTTGTTTTGACTCCTCCCACTTTCCACTATCCACCACCCCACTTGCCTCCATGTCTAATCAAGCTTCATGAGTTCAAATACGCTATCTCTTGGTGAATGCCTTCGAACTCCTTGCTTTGCTCTCCCCTTTTGTATCCCAACTCTTTCACCCTCCATCTCTGTCCTCACACAAACAGCTAAACAAGTGATTCAAGGCAATTGATTTTTTGTTTTTCATTTTGAATACTCACTCTCAAATCTCAGATTAATATAAAATGCTTTCCCACAATCCTACCTACCTCTCCGATAGACCTCCCATCTCATTGTACTAGGTCACTATTCCATACCTTCTCTGTCCTCAAAACTCCCACACCTCTTCTTTCCTCCTCACTCTTAGTTGACGACCTAATCTTATTGTTCACCAGACTTACACAGCCACCTGTACTTGCACTCTCTCCCTCCGTCTTATTACAATGGAGTTAGTGTCCTGTTTATATAAAAAGACAATCCCCTATTTGTGCTCAAGGACTTTACTCTTTCCCTAATAGTCCTTTTTTGAAACCATCTCTCTCTCTCTCTCCCCCTCTGTTTCTTTCAGAGCATGTTCATCAGCACCCCTTCCTGGAGCTACTGCTTCATTTTTTGTTTGTTTCATCAAACTTCTTTTTTTTTTTTTTTAAGATTTTATTTATTTATTTGAGAGAGAGAATGAGATAGAGAGAGCACATGAGAGGGGGGAGGGTCAGAGGGAGAAGCAGACCCCCTGCTGAGCAAGGAGCCCGATATGGGACTCGATCCCGGGACTCCAGGATCATGACCTGAGCCGAAGGCAGTCGCTTAACCAACTGAGCCACCCAGGCGCCCTGTTTCATCAAACTTCTTAAGACTCAAATACACATGCCTTCTTTACTTTCCCATGTCCTATCAAACTTCAACCCATCCCATCAATCTGCCAGAATGGCCCTTGTCAAGTTTGTCTAAGACTTATAGATTGCCAAACACAAGATCCATTTTTCTGTCCTCATCTTTCTTAACTTCTGGGAGGAATCTGAAAAAAGTAACTATTCTTTCTTCCCTGTAACACTTTTCTTGGCTTTTATACCATCTTTTCAAGATAAAGCTTACATTTCATTGGCCACTCTCTCTCTTATTTTTTTTGTTTGTTTCCCATCTACCCAATTATTAAATGGTGATGTTCCCCCTAAAGATGCCCTCTGCTCTTAACACTCTACACTGTCTCTATGAGACCTCATCAAAGCCCCTTTTAAAATGTTTAAAATTAAACACACTTGTATCCCCAATACCCCGCAATAAATATGACCCCACAGATCCATTGCTCAAGACAGAAACTAAGCACTCCTCCTTGATTTCATCCCTTCCCTCACATCCCCCGCCTTCATTTCATCCATTAGTAAATGCTAATGACTTTGACTGATTCTATAACCAAAATATAGCTCAGGCCATCCAATAGTTTCCATCCCCATCTGCCATCACCCTACTAGAACTGTCTCTTAAGTAGTCTCTCTACTTCCATACTGGCCTTCTTCAAACAATTTTCTACAGATGAGCCTATGTGGCCTTCTAAAACATAAATTAGATTAAGCCAATCCTCTATTTTAAGAATTTTAATGGATTTCCATTACATTAAGTTCAAATTTCATTATGAAGTGTCTTGAAAAAACTCAAGCATAATAAACACAAGTGTAGCATATTAAATTGGTCCAAAAGTTTGAAAATGAGCCAATTTCTGGGTATGTACTTAGTGACTGAGTTCAAATAAGACAAATTCTAGCTGACCCTTACTTTTCCTAATTTTACAAACAAAACTTAATTATGAGAAACTTGGTATATCCCCGTCTGTGCCTATGTGCTAGTCATCCCTTCTTATATAATACCAAAGAAATCTACAGATTTAATGTAATCCCTATCAAAATACCAACAGTATTTTTCACAGAACTGGAACAAATAATCCTAAAATTTGTGTGGAATCACAAAAGACCCCAAATGACCAAAGCAATCTTGAGAAAGAAAAACAAAGCCAGAGGTATCACAATCCCAGATTTCAAGATATACTACAAAGCTGGAGTAATCAAACAGTATGGTACTGGCACAAAAACAAACACATAGATCAGTGGAACAGAGAGCCCAGAAATAAACCCACAATTATATGGTCAGTTAAACTTTGACAAAGGAGGCAAGAAAGTGGGAAAAAGACAGTCTTTTCAACATAAATGTTGGAAAAAACTGGACAGCTACATGCAAAAGAATGAGACTGGACCACTTTCTTACACCATACACAAAAATAAATTCAAAATGAATTAAAGACCTAAATGTGAGACCTAAAAGCATTAAAAATCCTAGAAGAGAAGACAGGCAGTAATTTCCCTGACATTGGCCATAGCAACATTTTTCTGGATATGTCTCCTGAGGCAAGGAAAACAAAAGCAAAAATAAACTATTGGGACTACATCAAAATAAAAAGCTTCTGCACAGCAAAGGAAACAATCAAATAAACAAAAAGACAACCTACTGAATGGGAGAAGATGTCATTTGCAAATGACATATCTGATAAAGGGTTAGTATCCAAAATATATAAAGAATTTATACTACTCAACACCAAAAAACCCCACAAATAACACAATTTAACAATGGGCAGAAGACCTGAACAGACATTTCTGCAAAGGATACATACAGATGGCCAAAAGACCATGAAAAGATGCTCAACATCACTTATCATCAGGGAAATGCAAATCAAAGCCACAATGAGATATCACCTCACATCTATCAGAACAGCTAAAATAAAAAAAAAAAAAAAACATAAGAAACAACAAGTATTGGTGAGGATGTGGAGAAAAAGGAACCCTTGTGCACTGTTGGTGGGAATGCAAATTGGTGCAGCCACTCTAGAATACAGTATGGAGGTTCTTCAAAAAATTAAAAATAGAATTACTATATAATCCAGTAATTCCACTACTGGGTATTTACCCAAAGAATACAAAAACACTAATTTGAAAAGATATATTCACCTCTATGTTTACTGCAGCATTATTTACAATAACCAAACTATGAAACCAAACTATGAAAGCAGCCCAAGTGTCCAATGATAGATGAATGGATAAAGAAGATGTGATATATATATATCTGTATATATATATATACAGGAATATTACTCAGCCATAAGAAAGAATGAAATCTTGCCATTTGCAACAACATGGGTGGACCTAGAGGGTAAAATGCTAAGTGTAATAAGTCAATCAAAGAAAGACAAATGTCATATGATTTCACTCATACGTGGAATTTAAGAAACAAAACAAACAAAGAAAAAAAGAGACAAACAAGAAAACAGACTCAAGATATTATAAAATATAAAGAACAAACTGGTGGTTGCCAAAGGGGAGGATGGGGGAATGAGTGAAATAGGTGAAGAGATTAAGAGTACCTTTGTCATGATGAGCACCACATAATGTATAAAATTGTTGAATCACTATATTGCATGCCTGAAACTAATATAACACTGTATGTTAGTTATACTGGAATTAAAATAAAATAAAAATAAATAAATAAAATAAAACCTTGCCTCAAGAACTTTCCCATAACTACTCAAAATGTCAGACTCTAATTCTTGTCAAAGGTCACATCTGGGGGTGCTTGGGTGACTTAGTTGGTTAAGCATCTAACTCTTGATTTCAGCTGAGGTCACAATCTGAGGGTCATGAGATTGAACCCCGTGTTGGGCTCTGCACTCAGTGAGTGGGGAGTCTGCTTCTCTCCCTCTGCTCCTCCCCCTCCTCATGCACACACGCCCACACGCTCTCTCTCAAATAAATAAATAAATGTTTTAAAAAAACTGTCATATCTGGTTGGGCCCAGAATGTAATTTGTCACATTTTTCAGTGGAAAATACTTAGCTGTGTTCAAATTAATAGTTATTTTTTTCAAAATATATGCCAGTTTCTACTTGACAAATTACTGACCTGGGCTTCTCGATTTGTTTTGATCACATCTGAGGTTGGGTTTACCCAGAATTAGACCCTGAGAAACAGGATTTGTGGGCAACCTGAGGGGGAAGGGGATGGATGTAAAGGAACACTGCTAAGTAAATGAGAAATAAAATAGAGAAGGGAAAAGAGCCAATAGAGGCCAGTCACCCCCACGGTCAACTAAAGCTCAGCCCTCCTGGGGAAAATGTTGGAAGTCAGTGTGGTGCACACACCGCAGAGTTAAACCATCCCAGAAATGAGGATTTCACAGGCCTGTCCTCCACATTCCACTGTAAATAAGAATGGATTGTAAGTTAACATACTGATAAACTGGATAACAAAACCCGGTGGTGTAAAATAGGAAAGTCTTCAAGTCCCCCTTGTCATTAATTTGTACCTTTATGATATTATATGATTCATGTTAATTAGATGCCTGTCCCTGTAAAGTGTTTAGACATGTAATCATTCTCCCCTAAGAGATGACTTAGCTTTACTGTTATAAACTTAGGAGTGACCTTGATAGATAATTGGTTTAGATGTTTGTTTACTGCTAGAAAGAAGGGTCATGAGTCCATTAAAGTCATCATTTTTTGTATAGGCAGCCCAACATTTTAAAAGCTTATTTCCAATAACATCATGTTATTTCACTCAGTTTCTAAGACATGTTCTTCACCTGGCTTATTTAAAAAGGTACACCAAAAATTGTATTGCCATTCTTTGGATGTGGAAGTGATTAAATAATAAACTTTGAAATTATGTGTGATACACAGAGGTCAGCACAGCAACAAACAACAACCCAATAATTATTTGTTGAATACATACATAAATGCAATCCATTCACTCCTCGACTTTTCTAAAATCCATCCTTGCATTGACAGTCTATATAAGAACTGAGCCCCCAGATTACACTATACTGCTTGTCAAATTCCACCATTCCCAATAGGACTTCTCCTTCTAAATTATTCTTTGGCCTGATGATTCCTCTTTAAAATGAGGAACAATATAATTTAATTTTGTTAGATTGTAAAATACATTTTGACCAATGGTCTTAAATGTGCTTTGGAGAAAGATTAGATATATAAAAATTTAGATCTTACTAGGATGTAGTTGGAATTAAAGGTAAACTAAAAAGTAGTTTATTTTCAAATACAACTAAACATTTTTCAAGTGGAAAATATTTGGAAAATAGAGTCCAAAAAAACTTGGGATGAGAAGGTGGCTTTCTTCATATGACAGAGGTCATGGTGGCAGTTGAAAAAGCATTCCCAGAACTCTGTGAGATTGATAAATCAACAAGCAGAAACTCAATAATTATTTGTTGGATACATAAATAAATGCAATCCATTCACTTACTCAATTTTTCTAAAATATATCACCTGATAAATTAAATCAAATCTTTGTAGAAGTTCAGGCCTTTCCATATGCTGTTCCCTGAGAGAATAAATAAAGGTATTTCCTCTCCTGGTAAAAGAATATCTTACTAGATACGCCTTCAGCTTAGATGAAAGGCATGTCAAAATAACTATTCATCTTTGCTTTCCATTCATGATCAATAAACAATTTTCGAGCTAGTACCTTGATTGCTAGGGTAAGTGGAGGGCATTTAGAGAGAGAATATAAACTTTATAGTTATCCCGCAATGGAAAAATCTCCTCATGGCAAATTAATAAATTAGTATTTTACTTCATAAATCATCTTCTATAAACATGATTATTGAACACCAATCACCAAGAAAACTAATCTACTTTCAATATAAAGATGAAAATAATCTGAGGCTAGAAAGCTTGAATGTAAAGCTTGCCAGCCACCCAGGCGCCCCTAATGAACCAAATTTTTAAAAAGATATATAATGTATTTTGGGGCACCTGGTTGGCTCAGTCAGTTAAGCAGCTGCCTTCTGCTCAGGTCATGATCCCAGGGTTCTGGGGTTGAGCCCCACAACAGGCTCCCTGCTCAGCGGGGAGTCTGCTTCTCCCTCTGCCTCTGCCCCTCCCCCTGCTTGTGCTCTTTCACGCGCTCTCTTTCTCTGTCAAATAAATAAATAAAATCTAAAAAAATAAATAAATAAAAATAAACTTTTTTTAAAAAGATATATAATGTATTTTAAAAATCATTAAAACCAAAATGAAGATCAAAAACCAATTAAATAGAATAAAATTTCAAACACAGGTACAAAACTGTCAGAAATTAATGTGCTATAAACTAGAGGAGCAAGCAATAAGGAAAACTATATTTATTGACTGTCACTACAAATTAAATATTAGTATATGGAAAAATAGCATATCTTTTTTTCTAAGATTTTATTTATTTATTTGACAGAGAGAGGCACAGCGAGAGAGGGAACACAAGCAGCGGGAGTGGGAGAGGGAGAAGCAGGCTTCCCACCGAGCAGAGAGCCCGATGAGGGGCTCGATCCCAGGACCCTGGGACCATGACCTGAGCCGAAGGCAGATGCCTAACAACTGAGCCACCCAGGAGCCCCCCAAAAATAGCATATCTATATCTAATGCCATAGGCTTTAATAAATGGCAAGTCTGTTACAGACATACACACTCTAGAAATGATGAAGAAAGAATACTAGTCAGAGAGTGGACTATGTGCTAGTTTCTCTGTATAAATGTATCTAATTTAACTCCCAAAATCTGCCCAGGAAGGAAATAGATGAGGTAATTGCAATTTACAGAGATAAATTAACTCACTCATAGAAACAAACCAAGTTAGTGAAATTTCTGGAATTTGAACCAGATCTGCATCTTTATCCCTTTCAATCTGCTACACTAGCATTACACATTTACCTTAGCTCTAAATAGATAATTCTATGAGCATCACAAACTAGAAGTTATAATTAGAGATAAACTACATAAATAAAATTAAATTCTACACGACAAAAGCTAACAGATGTGATAATAACACATTCTTTCAAGATCTAGTGATGTAAGCAAGCTATAGAATCATCAGAAACCATTCTTCGAGGAACCAGTTCCACATCAGCGTTCAGTAGGGGAGTTGAAGCTGAAAGGCAGACTCCTTAAAGATACCACCTTTCTTTTCTTTTTTTTTTTTTTTTAAAGATTTTATTTATTTATTTGACAGAAGAGCACAGGCAGAGGGAGTGGCAGAGGGAGAGGGAGAAGCAGGCTCTGCACTGAGCAGGGAACCCGATGCGGGACTCGATCCCAGGACCCTGAGATCATGACCTGAGCCGAAGGCAGACGCTTAACCATCTGAGCCCCCCAGGCGCCCCACCTTTATTTTCTGTCACTAAGCTTCTTCCCCCATAGAGATTTTTGGGTATGAGGCAGGATGGAAAGGCACAAAGAGAGAGAGAGAACACAATAGCACGTTCAACGTAACTCAGAAACCAATCCCAACTAGATTTAATGAGTAAAAACCAACAGAAACAAGGGAAAGCAGAAAAATACCTAAAAAGACTTCAGATACGAAAATCATCAGGCATATACTATCAAACAAATAGAAATCTAGTAAAATGTATATACCTAGTGAGGCTGATCAAAACAAAAAGAGAATGTACAAATAAAAAATATCAATAGTTCTTTAAAATAGGACCTGATTGTAGATTCCACAGACATTAATGAAACAAGAGGAGATTATAAATAACTGTTGCAGATTTAGATGAAGTGGACAAATTCAGAGTAAAAAGTACAATTTACCCAAACTTTCAAGAGCCAAACACTCAAGAAAGAAATAATTTCAATCTTATACAACTCTTCTACATAAGAGAATAAGACCTTACAATCCTCAACTCATTTTATAAGGCTAGCATAACTTTTTGACAAGTTCGACAAGATCAGCATAAGAAAGGAAAGTTATATGTTAATTTCATACATGAACATGGATGGAAAATTCTGTTTAGGGGAGTGGGAGGTACAGGCTTCCGGTTACGAATGAATAAATCACAGGGATGAAATGTACAGCATAGGAAATAGAGTCAATGGTATTGCAATAGCATTGTATGGTGACAGATGGTAGCCACACTCGCGGTGAGCCCAACACAACATATAGGGTTGTTGAATCACTGTATTATATTTGAAACTAATGTAACATTGTGTGTTAACTATATGTGAAGGAAGGAAGGAAGGAAGAGAAAGTTTAGTAAAATTGCTGGATATCACAATTAAAAGGCCAAAATCAATTGTATTTCTTTTTTTTTAAGATTTTATTTATTTATTTATTTGAGATAGGGACAGAGAGAGCACAAGTGGAGGGAAGGGTAGAGGGAGAGGGACAAGCAGACTCCCCACTGAGCCCGGAGTGGGGCTCAATGCGGGGCTTGATCCCAGGACCCTGAGATCATGACCTGAGCGGAAGGCAGACGCTTTACTGAGTGAGCCACCCAGGAGCCCCAAATGTATTTCTATATGTAAGAAAATAAATGTTAGAAACTGTAATTAAAGAAAATAAATCATTTATACTAGTAAGATAATGAATTTTTGTTGTTTTTAGTCACTAAGTTTGTGATAATTTATTACCACAGCAACAGGAAGCTAATAGACAGGACTATTTATAACAGTCTATTCCAAATAAAAACATAATCATTTTCAAATGCAGAAAAAAGGAAAGAAAAATCACAACAAACTCAAAAGAGAAAAAAAGCAAAAAACAGTTTCAACGTATTTGACAGAAGTTGATTTCCCTTATATATGACGAGTATTTACAAATCCATAGTAAATGCATCAGTAACACTGATGGGGGGGAAGGAAGTAAATTTTTCAAAGAAACACAAATAGCCAATACCAACCCCTCATGAAGAGATGCTAATCTCATCATATTAGAAAAATATGTTTACCAGCTGCCGTTTCTGCCTACGCCAACCTAGGCTTCATTATCCTGACTCGGTAGTTCTTAAAACTTCAGCCTGCACCCCCAGAATTATGTGAAGAGCATGTTAAGAATAAATAATTTTGGTCCCATCTCCAGACATTCTGATTCAGTAAGTCTGGGGCCAAGAAATCTGTATGTCCTATATACTGGACCATATGATTTTTGGCACAAGTGGTCCAAGAAACAGTTTCAAAAACCACTGCTTAGCTTTTGACCTTCCTACTCCTGAATTTCTTCCTAGACAGCCTAAGCCCACATCCCACTTCAGAGTGTGCTAGATGCATAACTAACAGCATAAAGGGTAACCTATAAACACAATACAACTTTGCCAAAGAGGGGGGGTCACCGCCAGAGCCACTGAAGCAGCCTGCATGACACTTAAGTAATTACCATAGTGCAGAAGGTGCGGCCACTGACATCATGACCAGGAGTCAGGGGACAGACAAAGATGATATTTTTGTGGGATAAGGATGCAGCAAGTATGTAATAAGCATGTAAGTGCACACTTTAATTAATACAGAGCAAGAAGCCACACTAGTCTTTCTGCACTGACTGAGAAGACATCCCACACCAAGGACAGGACATCACAGAGAGAGTCAACAAGGCCCCTCTGTCAGGGGGTGAGTATGATTTTAGGGTGTAAACTGACATCATCCTTATGGTATTAACGTAACTCTTTAGGAAACTGACATTTAATCTCTGTGATTTCCAACACCTCCTAAATAACCTGGTTTGCAGGAACCACAGTTGCCATATATAAATTGGCTTTAACGAGGAGACAGGTTGTTTACCTTCAGTGCCATTAACTCAAGGTGGACAGTCAGAGGTGTATTCACAGCACGGCTCTAGGTCAAAACCAAGACAAGCTTTGTTTACATTTTTGTTCATGCCCCTAGGCCCATGCTAATGAAAACCCTTTTGCTTGAGTCAACTCTAGAACCTACTTGCCTACTGCATTTGACAAACATAGTTTAGGACCATAAATATTTTTTAAATTTCCTTTCTTCTAACACCTGCTATCAAGAAATAGAGCTGCCCTTGGATACTTAAATAATACCCACCGGTAACCCTACACTGATAACTTGATGGCAAATGCTGCCTTAACATCATGTTCACAATATTTGGCCTAAATAGATTACATTTCTTTTTTTCAAAAAGAATTTGTACTGGCATGCATTCAATTACCCTTCTTTGACGGCATTACTTTTAAAAATACGTAAGTGTTAAGATACTTACTCTTTTAGATGGACATGAGGTATGGAATGAGAAATGTCCCACTACTTTAAAATGTCCCAGTACGAGACAATATTACAGAAGCACAGAACAATGCTTAAATATCAAGAGCATCCCTGAAATTCTACGTAGGAGCAAATGAGATGCTACTGGTTTGATATTGAACATTAATAAGAGGACAAACTTACTTTTAGAATTTGCTTGCAGTGCCAGCTATTAAACTTAATAGTTTGGTAAACTCTAAACTCTGTAGAGAGTTTTTGTAAAAGATAATAGCATTTAGCCATCAACTCTTTTTTATTTTGTTTTCACATATCCAGCCAACACTGAATAGTGGTTTGGTGTTTATATAAATTGACTATAATCAGGAGGTAGAATTCTTGCCCTACTTTGGCACGAATAAACTGTACAGCCTCTCAGGGTTATACCTGTAACATGGATCGGAGAGAAGGAAGAGAGGAGAGATTGCATTAGATCATCTCTAGGGTATTTTTAAGCATTAATATTTTAATGTTCTGTTTTTATGATGGCTGGTACCCCAAAAGAGAAAGAAAAGTAGCTGCTCTTTATCTACCTAAACTCAGAATCATGACCTAAGTTTTGCCCAGAAAAGGATTTCAGTTAGTAACTAGCCACAAACTGAAATCCTTTCAGGATTCTACTCTGAGATCACTTCCACAACTGTCCCAAGGAGTAAATACAAATGAGGTGATGGGGCATCAAGTGTCCACTTCTCATTTACTGCACAACCTTTTAAATTTGGCTATAATCATAATCACCAGATTCAAATTCTGAATCACTGAGTACTGGAGTTACAAATGGGGAAATCTGGAGGAATCACCTAAAAGATCTAGTACCTATTTCTATTGTTTGCTGTTTCTTTTCTTTTTTCCTTTTTTTGAAACTCACCTTATGAATAAATAGCAAGTTGGGTAAGTAGAAAATTTTATATTTCAGGAGAAATCAACCAATCACGATACAAACAAAGGGTGGAAACCCTTGCAAATACCTCCATCAGACATAGCCAGGAAAGAGTATAATTTTTCCCCTTGTGAAAAACAATAACACAGAGAGATCTAGATCTGTTTCATTAATCCTCTTAAGCAAATGAAATTATTCTAATTCAATATTAACTAAATATTGAACTGAACTATTAAATAAAACAAAAATGAATTTCTTTAGCTGGCTACACAATAATCAACTTGCCCTACAATGCCTATTAATGTAATGCACTATTATATGTTGACTCAGAGCCAACATACAGTGGTGGAAATAAAACCATCATAACAGTCCCTGACTTCTCCCTGAACTTTTAGTTCCTTCTTAAGCTCTGACTGACCCATTGTTTATAATCATAAATCTGCTAAAGGATCCTTACTGGCTTCTCCCATTCTCCACTGTTTTGCAGTTAGTCCCATTGCAATAGAAAGGTCTCCCAGATTCATCTCTGCTTGATGGCCAGGAGCATCATACTGAAAATACTGAAGCTATACATTCTCTTCTATGCCTTCATATTTTCCTTTGGATACAGACACCAAAGGAAATTTTATGTACAGAGGCCACAGTCAACTGGGTGGCACATAGAAAGAAGATGTCAGCCATTTATTTTTTAAAGCCTAAAATTCCATTTATTTGAGACACTTTATATTCTCCTCTTATATTTCTATAATTCAAATCTGAAGCAGCCTTGCACACTGAATTTCCACAAGACACAAACCATCTCCATAGCTGTTTTTGGTGCGTTTCTAGAGATAAAAATGCACACCGTTAGCCAAGGACTAGCCCTACTCACTGATACAGCGCAAATTCTCATCATCCTTCCTTCTTTATTCCAAAATAATTCGAGCGCTTTGTGCAAAAATTAAAAAAAAAACAAAGCCACAACACAGTCTTAGCCAATGAAAAGGTCTTTGGTAGGCTGGATTGGAGAGAACCACTCCACACCACCCTGTCTCTTGGAAATCATTTTAAGCAAAAACACCCTTTGTATTTCTCACATATAGAGAAACACAGGGAAAATGCCACTGTGTCCCCAAAGCCCAAAGCTCACTAGCACTATTGATAGAGGTTATATTTCTTTTTTTTTTTTTTTAAGATTTTATTTATTTATTTGAGAGAGAGAATGAGAGAGAGAGCATGAGAGGGGTGAGGGTCAGAGGGAGAAGCAGACTCCCTGCTGAGCAGGGAGCCCGATGCGGGACTCGATCCTGGGACTCCAGGATCATGACCTGAGCCGAAGGCAGTCGCTTAACCAACTGAGCCACCCAGGCACCCGATAGAGGTTATATTTCAAGAATAAAAATATTTAATTTAATGCTGCCCTAACCTTTCTATAAAAGAAAATTTTTCCAAGGTAGATAAAATTGTCACATTTCAAACCTCTGAACAATTCATGAAAACAAAGGATGAAAGCTCAGTTGTGTGTAAAAGAGTTGTAAAAGAATTTTCTTAAAGCTTATTTACTCAAGCATAGCTTTCCATAACTCTTGGTTTAAGGACTTATCTAACACACAATGAAAGAGTAAATTAATATCTGGAGGACTACCTGATGTACTTTAAAACTTGATATCATACGCATGCTTTATCAGGTCAGATTATATATTTTTTAATTAGGTAGGTATCTTCAAATATTAGATTTGCCTGGGGCAGATGTATCCAAATACCACCTTTTTGTAACAATTTACTTTTCCCATTGTTTAAAGATAATTTCCTGCTCTCTTTCTTATAAATCTTTTCAACATATAATTCATTTATCTTCATTTTAGGATACTATACCAGCCCTTTATTGCCCTCTCCTATGCTCCCCAAAATGCCAAACTAAGATTCTCAAAGACTAAGTGTTATTTAGAATACTTTCCACTACCAGCAATAGAGCCCATCTTGTTTCTTAATTGCAGCAATGGGGTAGTGAAGACAAGAGGCAGTCTCCAACCAACATGTATTAGCAGTTAAAGAACATTCAGCTACATTTTCTTTTTATGTTTGTTGATGATGCTTGCCAACTTGCAATTTTTTCATAGGGAAACTATACCTATTCTAAACTCACTAACAAAGGGTTAGAGAGAAATGAAAAAAGGGAAATGATTTTCAGGAACATCCAGCCGCTGCTCTGGTCTTTTCCCCCTAAATTCTCAGGTTCTCAATTTCAGCTTTCTCTTAATAAATATTTATGAGGGATTCAAATGTGTTCCTCACCCATGTTATGTACTTTTTTTACCAGTGGAAATGCCATGAAGAATGAGCAAACTCTGTCTTGCGGTTACCTTAAAACAGTTTAGTTAATTAATACTATATATAACAGGTTCAACAGTATATTGAGGAAAGAAGTTGCGAAAATGTGGGAACAAACATACTAGTGAAATCAGAGTATCTTTATCCTAACCTTATTTTTTTCAGAACATCTTTAAAGTTGAGTAATGCAGTTTGACCATAGGACTCCTTAAGGAGGGAAACAGGAATCACCTGAATTAAGAGATGAGAGTTTCATTATTCTATCTCTCTCCCTACACCATCCTTTGGGCCTGATACCTTTTCACAGTGTCCTCTGCTCAAAGTGTCACCCTTGAAGTTGGTTCTGTAGTGGACCTGTGTGTGTGTGTTGTCAGTATATATAATTTTGCTTTTACGATGCTGGCAGAAGAAGCAGCCTACTAATTTTATTCAGCATGATGATAGGCCCTAACATTTTAATTATTTTTCATGTTGTGAGTAATTTATTATTCACTGGGTATCTTCCCTGTAAATCTTGTCCTCACTCTATAAGATTTTTCTTTGGTGTCCAACAAAGGGTTTCATTGCAATAAGAATCAAGGTGTGTCTATGTTCTTACCCAGAGCTCAAACAGTGCCAACCTTCCAGACCAGCCCAAGGGTTTGGGGTGGGGAAACAGAGTCATTATAGAACATCTTCAATGCTCTGCGCAGACAGCACCAGAGTTCTCACCCATGCCCTCCTAAAAGGGCATCTTGAAGCCCATCTTGCTGCAGAGCCGAATTCAGAACCCAGAGGACTAGGACTAAAATCAAATCTCACTGGGGTTCGTGTGCAAGAGAGACTCAAAGGAATGGATTGGCTCCTTTTCAGGAACATTTGCCTTTTGATCGTTTTCATGGTAAGTAGAATTTAAAGGCCTGGAAAGCAAATGCAGCCTTATCTCCTCTGCCGGTTTTCAGACTTTCCACGTGGGATTTATTCCTTTCTAAACCTGTTCCTATAAAGAGAGTCCTGTGAGTTCAGCCAGTGGTGACTTGAAAGTACTCTCCATGCTTGAGGGACCAAATGCCATAGAAAAGCAGGGGGAGAATCTGGCTAAATTAGAATTCAGTGGCATCACAGACATAATCTAATTCAGATTCAATATCAGAACAATTCTAAAATTTATAGTCAGAAACAAAATTATTTTTCTCTCTTCTTTTATTTATGCTTAAACCAAACAGATTGCTGTCAAAATTCCCAGTGCAAATGGATTCTACATGTGTAGGGAAGTAAAGTTGGTCAAGGCCATTTCTTTTAAACAGTTATTTCCCTGTGAGTTTGTTTCAAGGTGAAGGAATGGTAGCTATGTCAAAATTACATTGTGAATAACTATGAAATATTTAAGTCATATGAGAATTTTTTCCTATCAGAAATGGCTAAAGAAAATGAAGAAAACCAAGCCATCAGGACAAACCCTTTCTGGCATTATTAAAGCATTCCTACAGTCCAGGAAGGAACCATTTAGATGATATATTTCTTTAAAATAAACATGGCATTTTGGATATTGTACTACTTTCCTCCAACCCTTGGTTGCTCAAGGCATGAAGTACTTTCCAGATAGGTATCATGCATAGTAAGTGTCCTATCCTTGAAAAAGGTAAGGCAGCTCCTAATGCCAGGGCCCTAGAGAACAAAGATCAGGTTGGTCAGTTCACCAATTTTCAATTAGAAAAATCTATTTTAAAAATTCAATTAAGGGGTACCTGGATGGCTTAGTCAGTTAAGCATCCGAATCAAGTTAAGCTTGATTTTGGCTCAGGTCATCTCATGATTGTGGGATCAAGCCCCGAGATGGGCTCTGCACTCAGCAACGAGTCTGCTTGAGATTCTCTCCCTCTCTCTGCCCCTCCCCCCACTCATGTTCTCTCTCTTTCATAAAGAAATCTTTGAAAAAAATGAATTAAACTACGTTAGATTACATTAGACATAAGTCTATTGATGTTCAGAACAATTCAATCAACACAGTTAAGAAAAATTAAAGGGAATGATAAGAGGAGGGGATCATTGAAATTGTACATATTTTTTTTCAAAGCAAATAAATGCAAATACCCTATTGCTGGCCTCACCTCAGTCTCCCAGGAATGTCCACAGTGATGCTATGATATTAGCTTGGAAAATGATTCTCACCATATTCAGGCAACTGGCATTATATGGGACTCATCTGTACATCAGTTCTAAAAAGCAGAGGACAGCTGGGCTAGGGAGATATGGGAACACATGGCCATCCAGTTGGCCCAGCAGGTGCCATTCTTCAGGGCTTCACAGTTACCACGAGCTTCAAAAGCAGTGCAGGAGCCTAACACTGCCAAAGGGCACACAGCCCAAGTTTGGAAAGGAACAGTGGTAGAACATTCCATTCTCTGAGTTTGGGAGACAGATTATTAAATAAGATCATTTTTGAAAAATATTTGTAAACTGAAAAACTCCAAAAAGAAGTGTAATGCTCTGTTATAATGATCATTTTTATTTATGTTACTAAAGGAAAAGGAAAGAATCTGACTTAATTTTTAATAGAAATTAAGAATCATCCATATAGGGGCACCTGGGTGGCTCAGTCAGTTAAGCATCTGCCTTTGGCTCAGGTCATGATCTCAGGGTCCTAGGATCGAGCCCTGCGTCGGGCTCCCTGCTCAGCGTGGAATCTGCTTCTCCCTCTCTCTCTGTACCCCGCCACTCATGCTAGCTCTCTCATTCTCTCTCTCTCAAGTAAATAAAATCCTTATTAAAAAAGTATTTCAAAAAAAGGGAATCATCAGTGTAGACCTCTTGTTATACTTCTGTGGGCTATCTCCATGATTTTAAACTCAGATAAATCTTTTGTTTTTGTAAGGAAATCTGACTGCATGCATCTAGATTTTAAAGGCTACTTCTGAGCACTAAATTTTGCCTCCTGTTCTCTGCACAGGCATGTTTTATGACAATATTATTTAATTGAAGAGTTAATTTTTCTTCTCCTTGATCTTGAAAAAGTATTATATTTCAGATTCTCAGCATCTCTTTTTGGTAGTATTGCTTTATTACTCTTACTAATTTTCATGTTTCTGATGCTTAATTTCTCCCTACTCCCCACTGATACTACAGTATTTGTGTTTTACATTTCTTGGTAATTGTGATAGATTTAAGGTCTTTTCTAATAGATTTCTAATAGAGCTTTTAACATATCAAATAATAACATCTGTAATTAGAAGTAGAAACTTCTAGCATGTATCAAGATTGGAATAAGTTAGGGAAAAATCAGTATAATATTATGGATGTTGTGGAAAATAGGCACACCTACTTGCCTTTCACTTCTTGAACATGAACTCTGCCCTTTTTTCATTAACTAAATCAAAGGCTATCTGGGCATCACAGCAGCTTATGCTAATGAGGGTGGGGCAGCTTCTCAGAGATGGGTACTTTGTGTCATCTGTATCTCAACCACAAAGAGTACTTTAAACAAGATTTTGACTGACATGATCTATAAATGGTACCCAAAACTCTAAGCTACAATAGGGTGTCTCATTTTATCACGAGAGCCCTTTGGCATCGTCCTCCTAAGGACGTTCACCACGTTTTGCTTAAAATGGGTTGGGGTGGTCAGGTACAGTCAAAACTGAACTGGGACTCAGCAGCCTCAAGGGTGAGTCACAGCTTCCCCTCAAAGAGGCTGGGTAACTTTGGTCAAAGTACCCAACCTTTCAGGGCCTCATTGTGCCCCGTGTCAGGACACACTGTTAGACATGATGTCATGAAGCTTCTGCCAATGCAGAAACTGAGATCCTTTAATGACCTATATTGAAGAGTCGGGTAGTAGAAGTTCATCTCTGGCTCCCAAATATTATTTTCATAACTTTAGTCAAAGAATCTAAAGATTTAGGTCATGCTGTGGATTGTATAAGTTTTACTAGGAAAGAATCACTTAAGACAGAACAGTTATTAGCTGTGAGAGACCTATATTTTATCAAGTTGATACCATAAAAAAAAAAACCCAGCCAAGTAGCTCTTATCAGATAAGAATTTTTGTGCATATATGGTGATCATTCCTGCTACATATGAGATGTAAACATTTCAACTAAGTCTTCTCCTTCTTGGAAAGTAAAGAAGGTAGATGGCTAAAGCATATAAATATTATCTCACTGTAAATTGAAAACAGACATCAGAATTTAAAAACATATTTAGAACTAACCGAGCCACTTACCAATTTAGTTCTCACATAAAACAATGTGATTCTGCCATATAGAACAGAAATTTGTTTTATTTTATTGTCAGGCAAATCTCTAGGAGTATAGACTTATGGGGACACCAACAACAACAACAAAAAAACACCTTATCTGATTTTGTTTTTCACTTGTGCTAACCAGAATGCCCTAGATAATATTAAATGACTGGTTTTAGTACTGCTTGTCACAGAAACACTGATGTCCCAATTGGGCCAGTGCTGTATCCCTTCCATGCTTCTTTTATATTGTCTATTACATTCCAATATCTTTTCTCAGTTACTGACTTTCCTCCTTCTTTCAACACATAACACCAAAGGTCACATGGAAGCAAATCCCACCTCTATTATTTTTGTTGTTGTAAATATAAGGAAATATAATATATATTTTAATCCCAGTTGGCAAATTTATATTTTTGCCTTCAGATTCCTGAAGACTATATGTTGGACCAAAAAAAAAAAAAAAAGTTATATCCCAAGAGATATCTCGTATTATCATCATAACATGACCCATAATTTTACTATAGTCTTCTCAAGAATATCTATCTGTAGAGCTGTAGGATAAAAATCCTGCTCTAAAAATACTTCATGCCTCTTGAGATTCTATGATGTTTCCCCTTTTTCAAAGATATTTCTCTTTTTAAGAGAACTCTTCAATCCTGATTACGTAGTCTTCTGACTCCTTGTTAGTCCCTAAGTATCCAGGCAGGAGTTCCTTACAAAGTAATGAAACTATTGTTTGAGCTGCCGGGACATTTCCTTCCCTTTCCCAAGTGGGAGCACAGTTGGAATATTTCATGCACAGGGAGCACCTCTGATGAGAGGGTTTGTGGAGGGAGTGATTGGAGTGAAACCTTCAGATATTACCTGCATGAGAAGTATTTGCCTTTCCTTTCTACATGGAAAATTACACGGCTTACAAACTAAAATGCCACTACTCGATATACCTTCAATTATAAACAAAAGTGGTATAATTAGGCTTGTACTTGGCATCTCTAACATACCTCTGTGTGGATACCAATGGTTTTACACAATTATTTTTATAAGTATTATTCAGGAGAGAACTGCTTATTAATAAGTTAGTCCTAGGTGTGCAAGTGACTTCAAAAACTGACTTCAAAAAGGTAAGTCACAAAAATGAAAAATAGCCTTGTTCAGTAGCTACTGCTTTAAATCACTCAGTATGTAAAAGAATCATGTGTAGTCTAATATTGCAGGAAGCACACATAATGACTTAGATTCAAATATCTTGTATAAAAATCATCCTATTCTCTCTAGGAGAAAGTACTGACAAAGAAAAATAGGCCCAGGAAAACTTCAGCAATTTGCCAAAAGTTAGATGGCTACAGAATATTGTCTATCCTTTTATTCTCCCTAGAACGGGTACATCATTATAGGTTGGAACTCCCACACAAAGGATAGTACTTGTTGCATAATATTTTATCAGTGAAAATTTTTAAATAATGAATGGGTTTCATTTCTAATTTATCTTTCTTACCAAGTCACTTCACCATATGTCCCACCTATATGCTAATGGGCCACTTTAATGTGGCTAGTGAGCTTGAAGGTTTAAAATTGAGACAACCGGGGTGCCTGGGTGGCTCAGTCGTTAAGCGTCTGCCTTCGGCTCAGGTCATGATCCCAGGGTCCTGGGATCGAGCCCCACATCGGGCTCCCTGCTCAGCGGGAAGCCTGCTTCTCCCTCTCCCACTCCCCCTGCTTGTGTTCCCTCTCTCGCTGTGTCTCTCTCTGTCAAATAAATAAAATCTTTTAAAAAAATAATAATAAAATAAAATAAAATTGAGACAACCATGGAGCTGGATCTTGGGGATTTGGTCTGCCACTGCATTCCCATTTTACTGTCTTACACTAACAAAGCACTTTACAGTTAACAAAGTCATTTCACACACATAAAAGAAGTCCTCAAGGATAAAGAGAAGTATCCTTGTTTTACAAATAAAGAAATTTTCAGGGCATAAATAATTCATAAATGTACCATAAGTGGTACAGTCATCAATACCACATGTCCAAAACTTTATCCACTGTTCCAGCACTGACTCCTTCCCATACCTGGGCGGATGCTCTATCCTATCCATGCTTCTTCGATAGTGCCTATAAGATGCCCATCTCTTTTTATACATCTCTGCTTTCCTCCTTCTTTGAATGTGGGAACCCCTTCTGGGCAGATACTCCGTCTTAGTCTTCATCACATTCTTGGAGAGTAGGTAGCACAGGCACATACGTTTTAGCTTCTGAGTTCTTATATTGCCAGAAAAAGTCCTTTTCATGTTACTTCCGCTGATGCAATTTATGGTAAAGACATCCAAAGGAAAAAGGAAGATGGGAAACCCTCTCATCAAACTAGGCCACAGAGAGCATAGCAACACTCAGCATACCAAACATCTCTCTGGGTTATTTCTGCTCCCTCAACTGCACGTGCCCCTAACACCCTTTTTCCTGTATTCTGCCATTATGGCAACTGGTTCAAACCTCTCCATTCTGTGTGATGTCTTTTAGCCAGGCTCTCAGGCCAAACCACACCTTAGCATGATGTGTGACCTACATAGACTCCAAAAAGGCGACTTTTATAGACAGGGAATTTCTGCAATTAGCCAGGAACCCATAACTATCCTGCACAGTTTAATTGAGGTTCATGCAGGTAGGCTACTACATGCAATTTAGAAAGATGATGTCATTTCACGTTTCTTCCAAAACACCTATTCACAGGTATTTCCTGGAAAGTGAGGAGTCTCCTGACAGGGCTCATGATATTGTAGGGCTTAAGAATAAAACCCACAGTTCGTTCAGTAACACCTGCCCATAAAGGGACAGGATTTGGAGAGTATGGCTATTAGGACTCTCATCAGTAGAGCCAGCTGAGCAGAAAACAGAAATACCAGAAGTGTACCATCCCAGTCAGGCACAACGTAAGTTCTCCTAGATAAGAACCCTAGGATCTAACACTGCAACTTCCCCAAACTAAAAAAAAAAAAAGTCAGAGACATTTACACCTTACACTCGCAGACTCATAGGGCAACCATGGATCGTTGCTACTCTTCAACTGAGTTGGATTCTGTAGAGAGGACAAGAGCAAATAAAATAAATTCAAAACATTGCCTTTATCCCTTTAAACTGAGGACTAATCGGGTTGATGTGGCTAATTTCAAGTCTTTAAAAATGAATGACTAGTACTTTTATATGATAGGGTGTGCTGTGAACATACCCTCTAAAGCACAGAAGGAAACTCTTCTTTCACTCTTCTTCCTCTTTATAAATATACTGAGCATTTACTGTGCCTATCACTTCCACACTTTTATTCTTTTTTAGATCAGAACCTGAATCAGAGAGAGGCTAGGAAATTTATCCAAGATCACACAGCTGGTAAACAAAGTCAAGACTCAGACTCAGTTCTTCTGCGTCCAATGTGTCTAAACCACATTGCTTTTTATGAAGCTAAATTATAATTTAGGGCTATTTATCTTTGAGATATAAATTATTTGACTTAGATACAGACTTAAGAAACTTGATACCACCTTAATTGCTGCTATAACAATAATCTTCATTTGGGGCACCGATATCTCTGATGTACATGATCACTTCAGAGGGTACAAGTGTACAGATAGTCCTAAGTGAATCATTTACTAGATCTTCAGCTCTCATATATATATATATTCTTTCCTTAAGTCAATCTTATGATCATGCACCTGAACTTGAGGTATCAAGCTAGTTGTCCTCTCCCAAATCTCTCTTTAAAAAAAGTCACACCTCTCAACAAATATTATTATGTTGCACTGCAATGGATTATAAAAGTATCTGGGGGCACTGAACCAAGGGATAATTCAAAGTATCTATGTCAGTATTGAGAAAAAAATGACTCTAAAACTCATGAAGTGTCTTCTTGCAAGTCATACGATTCTCAATTATTTATTTTCAACAATATTAAAAGAGGACCCAATAGAATTATCAGCATATAGGTCATTTTAAAAATCATTTTTAATGATAGATGAAATATTATTAAACATTCTCAAGAATGTAAATTCTATAAAAATGTTTCTTTTCATGGCAATGTTAGTGTTTAAAATTATCTGCAGGATCACTTATAAGAATATGAAATCCAAAGATTTATTTTGGAAATATAAAGAAAGAAGATACAAGTAAAATTTTGTTCTCTTAAATTTTACACCTGTATTCTATTTCTTAAAATATTTTTAAACACTAAATGCCTCTGTCAGATTCATTATTAGCAATAAATTCCAAATAGTCACTCAGCAAAAATAAAATACCTATTTTGTCCTACTTTTAGATCAGAATAAGACTTTCACTTACAACACATACCTCCATGTATACTTCCCATAAATGCACAACTTGAAGCACAATAAATCTCCATAATCATTGATGTTATATTTTCATCTAAAGTCTGTATATATAGTAGAACTAATTTTATGAAGACCAAGCAGTTGGATAAGAGGCAGGGGAAGAACAGTACTAAATTACAAATATTATTTTGTCTTCTTTTTTTTAAACCCCCACTTTTTCTGAAAGGTCTACATTTCACCCAACTATTTACAAAGTAAATACAGATTATAAACAAAGCCAACTTCTAGATTTCAAACCAAGTTTATATATTCCATTTTTCTTAAACAGAGTTTTGTGACAAAGATCAAGTCTAATAAGACTTTAATCATCCCACAGAGCCATCACATGGCCCTGTAGAAGGCAGTCCCCTCTAGCTATTTTATCACAGTGCCAATGTATATGTAAGGAGTAGAGTTCACTTCACTGCTACCCAACTGGTTTTCTAATCTATCATCTATCCATTTGTACAAAACCATAATTTAGTCACATTGACACTAAAAGTCCTATGGTACAAATGCATGATATATGAGTTTAGTCATGCCTTCAGATATTGCTAATCAAATAGTTATTTTCTCATGTGCGTTTATCATAATTAGATTAATGCTTTACAGATAAGGTAAAAAGTTGAAAAGAAATCTCAGAAAATTACCATTTAAGGTACATGGGAAGTCTAAGAAATCATTTAAATTTGGAGAGAGAAAATTCTCCACAAGGTAGAAGTGTGTCTGAGTGGACATGGAATGCAGCCCACTCATTCCAAGGTTGCTCCAAGTTCAATGCTTAATCAAGAGTAGGGATAGTGAGTGATCACATGCATATCATGAACCAAAAGAAAAGGATATCAAAAGCCACTGTAAAACAATTTCTTTCAAAGAATTATGTGGATTATTTCATACATCTATGTATCTGTGTATATTTTTCCTTTTATATCTTCTACATTTTCTAATAATGCCACACTCAATTTTTGCAAGGCTTAGTATCTTTATCATTTTTATAGTGATTGTCCATTCGTTTCTACAACAAATATTTACTGCATGCCTAGACACTGGGCATTCTGATAGGGGAGAGAGTAAGAACATGATCCCCAAAGTCCCAGCTTTCTTGGAACATGTATAGTAATGGACAGGTACAGATAATAGAGAAGTAAATGGATAGCTTTTCAAAATAACATCGGACACTGAAAAATGCTAGGAAGACTCCTACAGAGGAAGATGTAACAATGATGGATTTGACAACCATTAACAGAGTGGTGGTCATGGATGCTGAATGAGCATGGAGGTCGGGAAGTCAGGGATGTCTTACTAAGAAGGGGACTGAGCCAGTGCTTTGAAAATCAAAGCTTGAGCTTTCCAGGCAGTGACTCAGTAACCTGAGACAAGGGAGCACTTGGGTCCTGGAAGAACAGAGAGCGGAAGAGACAGAGATAAGGGATAGAGTTGAGAGATCGGCAGAGCCAAATCAGATAGAGCTTCTTTGCTATGAAGGCAGTGTAAATTCCATTCTAATGGCCCTGGGAAGTTGCCTTGAGAGTTTTAAGCAAGGGAGTGACTTAATCCAATTTGTGCTTTAAAAAGCCTAACTTAGCTATTAAATCATTTTTATTTGGCCCTTGCAAAAGATCTATGATGTAGCCCATATATATATAATATCAGATTTAAATAAGGACTTTGTATTTGGTAACTTTTTCAATCTTAAGAGAATTGGGGATAACCAGTTAGGAAAGAATCTTAATGAGAAAAGATTTGGTACTCCTAAGGAACATATATAAAAGCTATACATTATACTCCACAATAAATATGTTTGTACAATATTTTTCTTTTTTCTTTTTTTTTAAAGATTTTATTTATTTATTTGAGAGAGAGAGAGAGAAACAGCATGAGAGGGGAGAGGGTCAGAGGGAGAAGCAGGCTCCCCGCTGAGCCGGGAGCCCGATGCGGGACTCGATCCCAGGACTCCGGGACCCTGACCTGAGCTGAAGGCAGTCGCTTAACCAACTGAGCCACCCAGACCCCCTGTACAATAGTTTTCAATGGAGGTACAATTCATTAGTTAAAAATAAAAAAGCTTCTATGCAAGCAAGAAAGATTTTCCAACCGTCCTTTAAAATTAGCACAACACAAATGCAATGACATGATTGTCTATGTAGAAAATTGAAAAGAATTGACAAAACAACTCCTGGAACTAATAAGCAATTACAACAAGGTTGCAGGATACAAGATTAATATACAAAAGCCAAATGTTTTTCAATATACCATCAATGAACAAATGGAATTTGAAATTTAAAACACAGTATCATTTAAATATCCCAAAATTAAAATTTTATATATAAATCTAACAAAATATATACAAAGGTATACATGAGAAAATCTACCAAATTTCGATGAAAGAAATGAAAGAAGAATTAGAGAGATATTCCATGTGTGAGAAAGAGAGAAGACAGTGCAGGAAAGGGAGAAAATAGAGACTAGTGGGAAGCTGAAGATGAGGAACAAGAACCTCTAACAGTGGGCTCTGCGCCAAGTTCACCAACCTTCTGGCATCCATCAAGGAAGGCCATGCTTCTAGTTACATTAACCTCCCACTGGAAGACAGTGCCTGACAGTCTCATGTCAGATTTAGTCTGTAGCACTAACTAGTCAGTTCTCTGTTACCCTGATAACCCAAAGACCTGAATGGAAGACACCTGTTAGAGTGATACATTAGGCAACCTTCACAATGTATGATGTCTCTATGTATTCATTGATGTGGAACTTTACCACAGTGATCATTGAGTGCAAAAAACATATTACCAAATGGCATATTATAACTCCTTCTGGTTAAAAAAAAATATTACAACTTGTATATGTATGTGTTTGGGGAAGAAGAAGAAAAAAAGCCTGAAAAATTTTTCCAAATATTAACAGTGGTAATCTCCAAGTAGTAGGATTTAGTGTGATTTTTACTTTTCCTCATACCTTCCAGAATCATCTAATTTTCTAACAACAAAAAAACACCTAAGCCCCAACAGGCATTATTTATTATGAAATAAAACATCCTTTGCAATCAAATAAAACCAGCTTCCATTAAATACTGAACTTTTGGGACCCTTGGGTGGCTCAGTCGGTTAAGCGTCTGCCTTCAGCTCAGGTCATGATCCCAGGGTCCTGGGATTGAGTCCCATATCGGCTCCTTGCTCAGCAGGGAGCCTGCTTCTCCCTCTGCCTGCTGCTCCCCCTGTTTGTGCCCTCTTTCTCTCTCTCTGACCAATTAAAAAAAAAATCTTAAAAAAATCAATAAAAACTGAAGTTTTTTTCCAGGTCTAGATCTTTTGTTAATGTCTAATAAAAGTACATGTTAGGGAGAAAGTGAATTAAGAGGAAACACTATGCCCCACTGCCAAATTTCTAATCTGTGTTTTTCCCCTTTCTGGACTCAGGTGCCATTCCAAATCCCCACCAGAGCCCCACTCCCTCTTATACCCCCCCACACACCTGCAGACCTGCTCTGCATCCTCTCCCAGTCAGTCTCTCTCCAGTCTCTCCCTGATTTCACTCTGCTCCCTGACTCACTGGAGTTCACCTTAGTACCTTATCACCTCTCTGAATCTCCCATCTGCCTTGGTAACAATCCCCAGCTAAAGGATAGCCCTCACATTCCTTCTCTTCCTGCTCCCAGGCTGCCAGGTTCTATTAGAAAAAGGACAAAACAGATGGGCTGCACATCATATTCTTGCTTCCTCATCTCAACTAGTCTTCAAACTCTTCAACAACTATGGACTAAGAGTTGGTTTCCTCTGCTTCTAACTTTTGGTGCTCAAGTGTTCCTAACTTGAGAATGCTAGGTGGAACTACTGCTCCTGATTTGAGGCATTCGTTGGCTTCCCGTCACTTTCGCTCACCTCTCCCCATTCTTGCTCATTCCAACTCCACAAAACGGTGGTATGATTTTTCTCCAGTTATATCTCAAAATGATTTTCTCCCTTTATTCTTCTATTTCAAAGGAAGAAATAGTCTACCTCATTACCCAATCTCTTTTACTCACAGTTTTGATCCAGCCATTCATATCGTCTTTTAGTCACAGTTGTAACTGTTCCTTGATGTGTTCCTCCTGCTCCCCTCCCTTTATCCTCTTCCTCTTATCACTCTTTCTCCACAAACCCCTTTTCCTCTCCCTTTAAACTGTATATTTGGTCATGATTTCCCAACATAAAAAATACGTCTTGATCTAATTAACTCCTCAAACTGCTCCTAACTTGAAAATGTAATCTCTGCTTGCTATTTCCACTTTTTCAGTAACTCGTCCCTTGACTCTAATTTGGCTTATGCCACCAGCAGAAGTTAGCAATGACTGCTTGCTTTAAGATCCCACAACCTTCTCAGTTCCCATTCACCTTGACCTTGCTATGCACATAAATCATTAAATATTACCTCTTTGTCTAACTTCTTATCACCTCACTCCACTTATTCTGCTTCTTTTCTTGCTACTTTTCCACCTACTTATCCAATCTCTCCTTTCTGAAGTCAGTTTCCTCACCGACCCACCACAACCACCACAATCGCTGCCATTTCTTAGCATTCTGACACTGACAGAATGTGCTGTGCACCCACAACCCTGGTGCCTTGATCTCTCTATTCCCCTAGTCTCTCAGAGCCCTTGGCTTTTAGACTTCTTCCTTCCGTACACTGCACAAATGTCAGCATCTCCCATAAGATTCTTTTCCCTGCCTACTTCATTTACTTTAAACCATTTCATGTAATATCCTCATTTCCTTTAACTTTAAATAGCACTCTCCTTTGGAAAATTCGACTTCTTTAGCTTTGATATCTATCCCAAAGTTTAGAATCACATTAAAAATAAATAAAACAAACATCAGTCACCCTCTCACTGCAGTGACACTCTCCTGCTGAATTTTCTGTTTCTATTGTCCCTGAAAGCCAAGCTTACACCACCAGAACCATCTGACCCTTCCTCCCCTGGCACCCATGGTCCATAAGCCCTATCTGTCCTTTGGGAATGTCTCTGTCCTCTCTCCATTCCAGTGCCACTTCAGCATAGTTAGACTAGTTGTTGTTCTATGCCCTACCTAAGCAATTGCTAATTACTAAGTGTCTCGACTTCAAGTGTTTTTCCTTTAAAATCTACCTTTTGTATCAATGCCATGTTTTACACACACTGCTTCGGTCACTCCTAGTCTCTTATCCAATAAAGTCCAAACTCCTTGATCTGGTATATAAAGCACTTCATGATCTGTCTCCAAACTGACATTCCAAACCTTGTTTCCCATGTCTCCTTAATACTTCTTCTATCTTCCAGCTAATATATTAGTTATCATTTCTGGAATATCCTTGACACCTGTGCTCATGTTTTACTCTGGCTGAAACTTTCTTTTTCATCAATTCCTCTTATCAAAGCAGCTTCATCCAGAACCCCTTTAGTCCCTACTTTCCTACGAGGCCTTACCAAAATTCACTTTGAACACTTGAGTTGTCCGCTATACCCTTCCACTGAGCCCATGGGTGACTCTGCTGAAGCATGTATCCTAACCTGCCTTGCTGTAATTAAGCGTCTTTCTTCCCTAAAAGTTTAAAAGCCTTTGGAGCGCAAAAAGTCTATTATTTATTTTGTATTACCCATGTTTATTCCATATTATGAACAAAATGCATATTTAAGAAATGAATTAATAAAAGAACATTGTCAATGGTTTTATGATACTGCTTCCTTTAATTATGCAAATTTTTGCTAACGTTGTACCTTCTGTAACAGGTGCTGCTGGAAGTAAACAGCAAATTTATCATTGAGGTAATGTATAATAAAACTATTTTCTCAATTTAAAATTGAAAGAAAATGGAATTTTGTAATGCATCATCTATCAAATATCAGAATATTTGAAATCATAATCATCTAGATAAAAGGTAAGAGAAAGAACCTCTGCCAAATTGAAATAGCAATGGTAAAACCCATACTCCCAAATATCCATGTTTTCAGGCATAGTTTGTGACAGCTCAATGTCATAGTAACTCCTACTTTTCAAACTATATTAGTAGTTTATCCATACATTTCCCAACTTAAAGCAAAACAAAAGAAGCGCAATAACACATTAGGATGGGAAGAGGTTTTTTAGACAGTTACATCATCAAGAAAGACAACTGGTGATCTATCAATGAGGGAAAGATAGAAAAGTAAAAAAAATATGTAATCATAACTAAGTAGAACAACAGAGAATCTGGTGCCAGTTAGAGTGGGGCTCAGGAAATAAAGCAACCATCCTCGATCTCTGGGAGGGCTTTACTTTATTACAGTAGTTAAACTTTCATTATGATAGTCCCAAATCATTGAAGAAAACAAAATTTCTTTTCTAATCTCTGTTGACAAAATAGAGAATATGTGGTACATTTCAGGAAGTTGTATCAAAATGGGAGGAAAATGTACATGCTTTGGCTCTTGAAAGGATAAGCTCCATTCACAGGGAACATTTCCTTCCCACAAAGTGCTAATTAAATGAAGCCTTAGCTTAAACAAACCTACAACCATCTGTGTCTCAAATAAGTACCTTAGGAGTTACTTAAAAATTTATATATATACATATATTTATACATATAAATATATGCATACATTTATACATGTATACAAATGCTTATGCATGTAGTAACATTTCTAAACTCTTGAATACTATAAAATTCTTAGACATCCTCCAACGAAAGCAACATAAGACTATAAAGAGAAAAACATAGCTAGCAGAGATACAAATGGACAACATTGAGAAGTCACATATTTGTCCATGGGATTATTACAAGTACCATCAATTCAGTTAAAATACATATTTTTCTAATCCTACAATAATATATCTGGATGCTTAGCCAGAGTGGTGTCCTTACCAACAGAAAAGAAAAATCCCTTCCCTCTTTTAGGTGAACATACTCACCAGCACAACTTTCCTTTTGCATAGGACGTACTCACTGGAACGCTAGTAGTCTTTTAAACTCAGGAGACCAGAAAGCCTGGTCAGAGTTCAATAAAGGGTGACGTAGGCAAGGCCTCTACGTTTTGAGGACAGAATGAAAAAAGAAAAATCATAACATATTATCCAATATAAGACATTGTGAGCACCACACATAGCTAATGAAATTTGTTTCACTAGAATCATATATTTAGAAGTGAGATGGATTCCAAAAGGCAGGTGACTGGCTATACCTATCTAGAGTCATGAAGTGTTTACTAAAAACACTTTCTGTGTTCCTCAAATTCAATACCATTGCTTCTTCTGGGTGCACCTTGTAATGTTGAATAAATATCCTTCCTAAGTAAATGTTGAATAAATATCCTTCCTAAGTAAAACTGTACTAACACTGTACAAAATGTGAACTATTTTGCATAAGGTGAAAGAATTAGACATTGAAAATGGCACTACAAAATGGCAGACCGTCAGAAGACAAAAGCGGGAGTGGATCAAGTTTGCTGCTGCCTGTCGAGAAGGAGAGGACAACTCCAAGAGGAATCCGATTGCCAGAGTAAGTGGTGAAATAAACAGGAGCATGCTGTGCTGATAACAAATGATTTTGCAGGGCAGGAAAGCCCAGACGTTTTGGAGATTGGCAGCCTTCACTACTCCATAGTGATTTAGGAAGATGAGTGACATGTATTCAGTCATCTGCTCATGTTGCTGAGGCACTGTTCTGAATATCACCTTTGGGGAACTGATACAGAGCAGAGAGTCTTTGAGTAATCCTAGAAGAGACACCTGGATCTCCAGCACAACTGGGCTTTATCTATTCATTTGTGTTCTGCTTATCTGTCTTATGTACATGTTATAGGAAAGGTAGGCATGTAGTAATAATCTTCTGACTATCCCTCCCCCAAATCAAAGGTTTACAGTATTGATTAATTCTCTCCAAGAAAAAAAGAAAGTGTCAAAAGTTCCCACTAGATTCCTATATCCAGAAATTAGGAGAGACTTAAAAAGTATTCCAAATAATGGTAATTAATAAGGAAGGAGAGTTAAGAAAGTGTAGTAAATTGATCCATGAAGAATGGGATCCACATTGGCAGTATCACTAGCTCTTTCTGGGCATCTAGGCCTTGCCCCACTAGTGAAATCAGCAGAGCGATCAACCAGAATTCTCTCCTGAAAGCTTTACATTTAAACATTGTTTAAATGTATATATAAAGTTTTACATAAATATAGTAAGCATCAGCAGTGATGTGACAAATACAGTCTCAGCTCAAGAAGAGATTATATATTTTCTCTCGGAAGTTTTCAGAATTTGGGAAATTTTTGGAAAGCTTTAAATAATTATTGTTTCCTTTCGACTCACAGTTATAGCTTTATGTTCCTTCACTCTCACTGCACAGCATATTCTTTTCTTTTTATTGCATTTGGAGGATTTCCTGGATTTTCATCTATATAAATAAAATCTCTGGATTAGAGTGGAGCTAATCCAAGTTGTATTTCCAGTTGTCTTCATTTAGTTGTGGATATTTGGGTCACAAATCTTAGTATTTTACTGAATGTTCTCATCTTCAGTATACAGGTGAGATTTCAAAATTTAAACTATTTTTGTTTAAAATTATGAGCAATAGATATAAAACTATTAAGACAAAACCTATATGGCAGAATATTTGCTATAAAATCGATTTGGTAGATGAATGAAAGATATGGTAGGTTTCAATTCAAAAAATTATTGCCTGTATCTCTAAACACTGTGTTTCTCTTCTGGTTTTCTTAAGTTATCTAGAATTTTGATTACATCTGCAACTAAAATCTAGTCAAGGTACATATCAAAATGACTCAATCTTTTAACAAATACTAAAGATGGTGATTTCTTCTGTCAAACTCTTTATATGCAAAGAAAATCAGAGAATTGAACAATGTGTTGTTAATAATAACAAATCCAGCATCAAGCATGTATGTGCCTTATGCCAGGCATTGGGGTGGGGTGTATGCATGTTACCTCATACAATCCCCACAACAAAATTAGGATGTAGGTGGGATTATCTCATTATACACTGATACGTGGCAAATTTAAGTGAACTTTCCATGGTCACACAGGCCTAAATCATGGTGCCAGGTTTCAACCCAAAGCCCATCTGTCTACAAAGCTATTCCCTTCTCATTCTATTATCCTCTGCAGTTCATGATCTGCTTTCAATAAGATCACAGTCCTAGCCATTTTCTTTATAGATTCGATCAGACTGTGAAGCGAACCAGAAGATTACATACCGCATCTCTGGGGTAGGAATTGATCGACCACCTTACGGAGTGTTCACCATTAATCCTCGGACTGGGGAAATTAACATCACTTCCGTGGTGGACAGAGAGATAACTCCACTTTTCTTGGTAAGTCACAGCAGTGTGTTTTAATTTATGCATTTTATTTTTCTTCCCCTTTTAAAACACAGTAAAGCTGAAACCAGATAAAGGGATCAAAGAGATGAAAAGAGTATGAAAACATAAGTTTATAGTTCAAGAGTGTCTGGCGTGTTGCATTGGTATGCCATCAAATGTCTTGATAATGTTTAAATTAATAAACTGTAATATAGTCTGAATTCACTAAGTAAATTGTTTCTTTGCATATTTCCTGAAATATTTTTGAGCATGTTACTTAATTTCCTTTGATGGAAAAAGACAATTTTTTCCCCAACTCTCCACAGATCTATTGCCGGGCTCTGAATTCACGGGGTGAAGATTTAGAAAGACCTCTTGAGCTCAGGGTCAAGGTTATGGACATAAATGATAACCCTCCAGTTTTTACACAAAATGTGTACACAGCCAACATTGAAGAAAACAGTGATGCAAGTAAGTAGATGACAATCCTCTACATTATACCACATTGATTTCTCTTGGCAAAAAGCTGTAGGAAATTGACATCCAGGTAATTTAAAGATCAGAAAAAGTCAAACTTGTATTTTGAACAAACCCTACAAATTCTAACTTAAAACTTACCTAGAAAAAAAAATTGTATCTAAAATGTTAAATATCCCCTTATTTGTGGAGGATCCTTATACATGTGATTTAGCAGGAGCTCTAGCTCCTTCCTTAAAGATTGTTACTGGCTCATGATTAACTTAATCGAAATGAGTAAACTGAAGAAGAAACCACGGATGTGGAAAAGGGCTCTATGTTGGCCTATTCCTCAAACTCTGGACTGAAGCACACCAGAGAGTCATGAAGGGTGCATCTCTGACAGTACCCATTGGGTTGGTCCCAGAGGATAATCACTGGTTCTTCCCAGTCTACACAGCAAGCTACATTACATTCTCTCATTTTTTTTCGCTTTTTCTATCCTGCTTAACACTTTTCTCCCTCTATCAGTTCTCCTGAACGTCTTTCCTTTCTGTTGCTATTTTCTTCTGTTCTCCCCTTTTTCCTTCTGCCTCTTTCTTTTCCCAATCCTCTAATATTCCTTTTCCTTTCATATCTATGTCTGCATGTATACCTCTAAATTAGATTTGGAGAAAAGAATAGAAAAAGAAATTTCAGAAGAAAGGCAGATAGAAAGCAAACTAGAGATACTGATGGAGGGTCAAAGAAAGAAGGATGGAGAAGTCTAGAGGAAAAGAGACAAAAGGCAAGAAATGCTGGAGGAGAGAAGGAAAAGGTAAAAAGGCAGGAGTCGAGAGGGGGTGTCTGCAGAACTCCTTCTTCAGAGACCCTAAAAACGGTGATGTTGAAAATAAGAAACACAAAATGTTTTATAACAAAGGATGGGAAGACATACAGAAGTAAAACAAAAGTTTTGTCCAAGAGAGGCCAAACAGAGAGAAGGTCTCCAAAGCCCATTATTGTTTCCTCACTAATATACTCCAGCACAACCTGATGAAGGGAAAGAAGGTTAAACCCACACGCAAACCCACACCCAAGTCCACGTCCACCTCTGCTTGGTTGCTGGTTAGCAGTCTTGTTAACACTCCCTCATGTGAGAAGAGTGAACCACAGGGCCAGGGCATGTTTTCATAAACTGTGAACTCCATGAAAACTGGCTTTTTCTATTGAAAGGGTCCCTGGTTCTCTGTGTTAGGGTTTTTCACTTTGAAACTGGGCTAGGAAGGAGAAAAACATCAGGGACAAGCCAGGTCTGGAAAATCTGTCCTGTGGGCTGATGTCCTAGAGGACTGCCTAAGATGCTTATTCTTTGTCCCTACGAATAAGTAAGAACTTTTTCTATTCCTGTGGACAAGTCTTCTTTTCAACAGTTATATGTTTTTGATGAATCAATAAAGTACTATCATCCACCAAGGCAACCAACAGTAATTCTCTACTTTCTGGATGAATGAAAATAAAGAATATAGGTGCTCAATAAATAATCTTAAAATTGAATTTAATTAAGCTATAATCTTTCTTACTTAAGCATTTTAAAGTAATGTCACATGACCACAGCAAAAACAAATGATAAAATCCGTTTTTCAGCTTTATGATAAAGGCTATGGAACTTTTCATACATTAATGATTACTCTAGTTTGCTCTTAATTTACCATTTAATCACTTAAAGAGTGCAAGTACTTTATAAACCGTAAAGGATTTTATAGAAGCAAACCACCATTATTTTTGCAATCAAGGGTGTAGCTGAAAGTTATGATACTATATTCTCATGGGAACTAAAACAAAAGAAAATTCAGGGGAAGGCCAACCACTCTTTCCTCCTATGCCTGATGATTTGCTGAACTGATTCTAACAGAACCCCAAACATTCTCCACCTCCATCTTCATTTCTAGACACACTGGTTGTAAAGTTAAGGGCCACAGATGCAGATGAAGACAATCATCTGAATTCTAAAATAGCCTATAAGATCATCTCTCAGGAGCCAGCAGGTGCACCAATGTTCATCCTGAACAGGTACACTGGAGAAGTTCGCACGATGTCCAGTTTCCTTGACAGAGAGGTAAAGCCTTCTATGAATGAATGATAAGAAATAAAGAATTCCATTTTCAAAAGACAAAGATAAAATGACCTATGTATGCCCTTCCTCCAATGTAAAGGAGGGAAGGAAAAATAATCCAACCATGACTTTTCAATGAAAATTTTAAGAAGAAAAAATTATATTAGAGTCTTACATACAATTATAAAAGGAAATTGGAAGAACAACATCAGAATGTGTTGGATTTCATTCAAAATGAGATCTAAGTCTTACAATTCTTTTTCATCTTAAGCAACACAGTATGTATAACCTCCTCGTGAGGGGCTCAGATAGAGACGGAGCTGCAGATGGACTGTCTTCTGAGTGTGACTGTAGAATCAAGGTTTTAGACGTCAACGATAATTTCCCCACCTTGGAGAAAACTTCTGTAAGTTGTTACTCTTATAATCCTTTTTTCCTAAGTGTCAATAATTGATTTGCTTTCTTGGCAGTTTGTGAGCCTGGTTGTGTTATATGTATGGATGGACTCAGCTTTGCTGCATAAACCTCGGAACTTCTTTTGTATGATAATAATAGACCTCATATAATCAATAATGTTGTACTAACTCTGTATGGTGACAGATGGTAACTAGACCTACTATGGTGATCATTTCACACTGTATATAAACATCGAATTACTACATTGTACATCAAACTAAAATGATAGTGTATTTCAGTTGTATTTCATTAAAAAATAATAATATGCCTTACTAGTCATGTTTACCTCTGAGTCACTATTCTGTGCAACTCACATCTATGAAAGCAGCAGACCATCTCCTCTGTACTCTCTACTTATAGAAATGCAGGATTTTATTAATATAAATCTGCGAATCATGTAACATTATTGATCTATCTTTATGGGTCTGATAATTTGCTGAATTAATTCTACAAGAGTCCCAGACATTCTCAACTTTCATCTTCATCTTTAGGCATAAAGAAGCATAAAAATGAAAATAGCAAGGCCAAATCTGGCTCAAAAAAAAAAAATGTTGGTTAAAAAAAAATGTTTTATTGGACCACAACTTGACTCATTCCTTTATATGTTGTCTGTGGTCCTTTGATCCTACAGCAGCAGAGAAAACTAGTTACAACATGAACTCTCTGGGTCACAAAGCCTAAAATATTACTATCTGACCCTTCATAGTAAAAGGAGGGAGTAACTCAAGGAAAATTAAAAATAAGCAAGAAAAATGAAACAAAGTGACAGTTTGACCTTGATTTCACATACAGCACCAAAACAATCAGTTTTATTATCTTATAATCATTTTATTCTTATATTTCTGATTGGAATGTATGGCATTTAATAATGGTGCAAAAATTATTGATGGAGTTTGTTGTTAGTATCTTAAATGACAGTTATGCATTAGTAAATATCTTTCCTCTTTTGAAACTTTATTGATTAGAAAATTGATCTATGTCATTTCAGTATTCAGCAAGTATTGAAGAGAATTGTCTAAGTTCAGAACTGATACGATTACAAGCAATTGATCTTGATGAAGAAGGCACCGATAATTGGTTGGCAAAATTTTTAATTCTCTCTGGAAATGATGGGAATTGGTTTGATATTCAAACAGACCCACAAACCAATGAGGGCATTTTGAAAGTCGTCAAGGTACAGTATGGGATCTACAATACTTCTAAAGTTTTAAAATACTCTTACAGACAGAATCTGCCTCCAGAAAACACTCTATAACCTCAAATACTACTTATGTGGACGAGTGCAGTAACTTAGCTCACTATGTCAGTCTGAGACTTGCAGCTCAGCAACACACTCTTTATTACCAAGAGCAATAAGAAGTAAGGAGGGTGTTTTGTTCTCACAGTGCCCAGTATCTAGTTGAGAAGACAAGGCATGCACTCCTGAATTAGTGAGTTAAAAACAAAGAAGTAGCTGTATAGATGTTATAATGTTAAACATAATTAATGGCCAGATGGGTGAAATATAAAATAATTACTAAGAGGTGAGATCTTTCTGAGCTGGATTTGTCTGGAAAGATTTCGTGCAGAGAATACAGCTTAAGTAAGACCTTACAACTGAGATTGCTAATGTGAGAACTGAAATGAGCAAACTCACTCAGGTGAGGAAAGGTAAACCATGTTCAGGGTACTGTGAGGAATTCTTTGAGGCCGCAGCAGAGTGTTCATGAAAGGAAACAAAGATGCAAGAACAAAGATGTTGAGTTAGAGTCGGTCTACTGGTTTGACTTTTTCCTGTAAATTAATTTTTCTTAAACTACTTTACGATTTTTACCTTATGGACAGCAATCAAATCTAAAAATACAAATTAGAAACAACTAAAACTGTGAACCAGTAAGATTCAAATTAACTTTAATGTAATAAGGGAAATTAATTTTTTTCTCAAACGAAATTAATACTAACAACATAAGCGGAACTTACAGTTATGAAAATATATACTAATAGACAAATGCACACATTTAATTTGGTACACAGGGTGAACTGTAATTATTACATTCTGTTACTACTTTTCTTTATCCCAATTGCTATATATCAGGAAGCCATTTGGCCTTTATCTAATGCAAACATATCATTTCTATAGAATCTTTCTCCGTTCTTTTTGCAGTTGTCTGGAGCAGTTAAAGTATTACTACTTTACCACAAAACACAATCAACAGCACTGAAATCATGCACTGCATTAATTTATGAGGTGGTCACCAAAATTATGGAAAATATCTATGTATACCTTCTAAGATTGTCATTCAAATGAACACACAAAATTTCAAAATTCCTGGACAGAACACAAGGACTCTAAGAACATACCAGAGCCTTCCTATTTGAGAAATACTGCTTTAGGCCATAGGTCAGCAAATTATAGTCCAAAGGCCAAATATGCCTGCCACCTTTTTGCACATAACATTTTACTGAAACACAGCCACACTCATTCATTATTTTCTATGTCCATTTCTACCTTCCAATGGCTGAACTGAATGTTTAAGACAAAAACTGTATATGACCTCCAAAGCCTAAAATATTTACTATCTGCTCTTACCCAAACAATTTTACTAATCCCTACTTCTAGATGAAGAAAACTTGGGGATATTAAAAAAAAAAATTGCAGTCACATTATGAGCTCAACTCCGGAAAGATTAAAGAAAATAATTACATACTGTAAAGCAAGTCCTGAAGTGCTAAGAACCTGATCTAAGGCAATAGCAATACAAATGGAAATGAGGGAATAAGAATAACAGCCACTGGCAAATTAACATAGGTAAGGAAGAGACAAGAAATCACCTACCATCCTATCAAACTCTGAATATTTAGTCAACTTTGTTTCCAGGGATCAGAATTTGTTCAACCTTGTATCTCAGTTAAAAACCAAGATCTAGACATGTCATATAATTCTTACCCATCTTCTTACCATCTTCATCATTGACTTAGATTGTTATCTCATAACATGTAACTGTTCTTTGCTTTGGTTTGCCTCCGAACCTACTAAAAAACATAGTAAGAACTTTGCATATAAACAACTCGATCTAAAATATCATTCCACTCTTAGCACCTGGCCCAGTGTCCAGAAGATAGTAGAAACTCACAAAAGTTTGAGGATGGTGTGGCTTTCACCCAAATGGGTGTCACCAGGCTTGATTGCATATTTCATATTTCCTAAAAAATTATAAAAATGAGAAAGAACACATGTTTATAATGCAGGCAATACACTATAACTTGCATGATGTGTCTTCTGTGAGAGCTAAAAAGTGTTTTGCTTTTTTTTTTTAACAGACTTAGCTCATCACAAAGAAAAACTATGGGAAATTCAGTTTCATGAAAAATTGGTCAAGGTAGTGTTAGATGTTATGTAGACAGAGTGTCTCTCTTTCTTTCCTGGATGATAACTTCTCAAGTCTATTAAAGAAAGCAGGAAAAATATGCTTAAGAATATCAAAATAATATGGAAAGGCTAATTAAAATAAATATAAAACCTTAGTATGCATGTCAGGACACAGCCAGAGGAATTATGTATTTAGAGAACATATGTGTAATTTCCTGAATTTGGCATTTGGAATGAGGTCACTAATGCCCTCCTGCATCTTCTCCATTTTCACCCAAGCTGCCATTTAACCTTGTGGAAACTTGCCCCTCAATCATGGGTTTTGACTAAGCTTTCCATAAGTCTTTTCTTAGTCTAAGGATATAACCCTTTTCTTAGTCAAAGGATATTACAGATGATTCAATTCAACTCAGATGTATTGAGAACTGCGAGGTGCTAGAGATATGAAGGTGAATGAGACATGGTTCTTGTTCTCAAGGAACTTGTAGTGTAACAAGAGAAAACCTTTAAGAAGGTAAAAGATCTCTCTGTCATTAATAACTTCCTTCCGGTATTTATTGATAAATGTGTATGGAAATACTAACAAACAATATAAATGTGCGTGTGTGTACACACATTCATTTCAGCACTGAGAAGAAAAGCAAAATGTTATCCAATTGGAATTCTAACAAAGAAATGTTGGTTCTCTGTTTTTATAATAATTCTAATTAGCATTTACTAAGCAGCCACAAAATACCAGCTAGTCAGTCATATGCATTATAGAGGTTTTATGCATACTATCTAATCATCCCAACTCTGGGAAGAAAATACTCTGATTCCTTTTTTTATAGAAAGTGAAACAAAACCGAAGAGGAAAACTAACTTTTCTTAAGTTCACCCAGGTGGTCAATGACAAAGACGGGATCCAACCCGAGCTCTCTGTTTCCAAAGCCTTACTGAAATGCCACCTCCGTGCCTCACGGTGGAAGGTGGGGCCAGGAAAACAAGTCCGGCTCAAGAACTCGTGCCTTGAGACATTTCCCTCTGTTCACAGTCACCGACTGTGTGTGCCTGCTGCTGTCTTCCAGACCCATTTACAGCAGATAATGTCAATTCCTGCAAAGCAGAACATACACACCCACACCCACATAACCACTTCCTCAGTCCCCGGCCACAGAAACACTGCCGTTTGGTGTACAGACTGCTAACCTCCTCCCTTTCTCCATCCTTAATTCTGAAATGAGCCAGCATCCCCCTGAGAAATAGCAGGGTCCTATTAGACCCAAAGCAAAAACAAACAAAATTGCACGGGAGACTCTAACAGCTAAGCTTCTATGTTAAAATGTAACATAGCAAAAAACTCCCCAGAGGCCAAATCTTTTTCTGAAGGGGTCATCTTTATCCTGAGCCCTTCCTGAGCCTCCTGTAGACTCTCTAACATTCGCTCCACCCATTCTGACACAGATCTGCGTATTCCTTGTGAGTATTCTTCAGTCAGCCTTACGGTGCAGAAACCGAGTTGTTCTAGCCACTCCATTCTAACTCCAAGCAGAGACTCATAGTTGTTTTTATTGCTCTTCGCACAATCCCAACTTCTGCGCACAAGCGCAAAACTCTTGATAAAAAGACCCACTTGCATAGGATATGAGAGAGTCTCTGCTATTGGAGGGAAGATTAGCCCCCAACCAATTTCCTGTCACTATATTCTGTGAATGTCTATAATTGACACGATGTTATATACATATTAATATATTTTTCACATCTATCCAAAAGGGAGAGAACTATTCTGACAAACAAAAAGCACACACGTGTGTACACACAAAAAAGCTCCAAGAGATTTCTCTACCAGAAGAGAGGATCTCAGATCTTTCATTTGTTTAAAAGACAGCATGGAATTCTAGAAAATAAAAGCTGAGTTATAGAAGAGGGGTTTCTTCTGATAGAAAATCTATTTTTGAGTATACCATTCATAGTCGGCTCTGTGCAAGGCATCCTGTAGACCAGGGAGGAGAAGAGATGTGCAAAAGAATCAAAACCCCAAACCTGAAGGGGCTGAGCTGAAATCTAAGAAAATCATGTGATCACAATTGAATTCCTGTGAATACTTCTTTGTTATTAGCTCTTGTGAAGAAATTAACTAAAATTTACTGAGAAAATATTTATGATGTCATAGAATTTCTTTGAGAAGCAGAGATTTACCTCAGGGTCTTGCTGATGGGGCTGCTATCTTGACTTCTGTTGTTGGTAAATGTGGTGCAAGTGATGCTTACATTAGCTTCCAGAACACTTCTAAACAGACTTTGTCCAGGACTCCCTTTTTCACAACTGCTTTCTCACTTGTTGTGCAAGAGGGAAATCTCTTCCAACTGAAAATCCATTTTTTAGTACACAATTCAGTCAGCTCTGTGCTGAATTGTTGGTGGTGACTTTTCATGTCACCACATCAATCATTCTGGATCAAAAGATTCCATTCACCTTTCAAAGAACCCATTTCAAAGGTGGCTTTTCTCTGGGAAAGGTATTTATTTATTTGAATGTGCCCTGTGAAGAAACCTTCTTGTCCACACCACCAGATCCAGCACAATGAAATTATAGTTTAGGGCTGCATTTAATAATCATGAATTTTCTTTTAGAAGTTGTTTGCATCATTTTTTTTTAAATTACATGTTCATTTACATCATATATATTGGCTCCTTTATTCTGCTGATTTCAAGAGATTCTCAGATGTGGATTCTACAAAGAAAACCTGGGTCCTATTTATTCATTCACCAGGTGTAAACCCCTTTTATTTCATGCTAAGTTTATTTTTTATGTTTCTCATTTGGAAAGACATCGTTTTTGACTTCAGGGTTTTTATAAAGAAGTTTAAAACTCTAGGATTTGAGTCCAACTTAAGTCACAGGTCAAAATGACCTACATATCTGATTATGCCAAGAGATAAAGGGAATAATATGTCTGAAATATCTGATGCAGTAATTAGGAAAGTTTTATCCATTAAAAATCTGAATTACATAGCTCCTGGACTTCACTCTCGTGTTTGCTTTCTTATCATGGCTACTTATTCTATCAAGAGAGAGTCCTTTTGCTGTTTTGGAATTTTTTACTTTCCATCATTTCAGATGCTGGATTATGAACAAATGCCTAATATTCATCTTGGTATTGGAGTGAAAAACCAAGCTGAATTTCACCACTCAATTGCCTCTCGATTCCAAATGCACTCAACCCCTGTGAGAATTCAGGTTGTTAATGTGAGAGAAGGACCCACATTTCATCCAAACTCTATGACCTTCAGTATACGAGAAGGAATAAGAGGGACTTCCTTATTGAATTATGTGCTTGGCACCTATACGGCTACAGATGTGGACACGGGAAATCCTGCCACCAATGTCAGGTACCACAAATACTGTGTTCATGTCAAAGTGATAAAATGTGGTTTTGTCCAGTGTTAGCTCACACAGAATGTGCTAGATTATGTGGGTTGAAGTGCTTTTTGAGTTTTGCTTTGCTTCTCTTGTTCATTTGCTTGTTTTAGAACGCTTTTGTAGCACTGACATTTTTCCAAGATTTAATAGTATTTTAGGGGCAATATGGCCTCCAACTGGTTAGAAAGGTAATTGTGCCCAGGGAGAAACTATGAGGTCAAAGGGCTACCTAAGAGACTTTGTGAGTCTCTCTAATCTTCTGTGGCCAGTTGCTACCACCCTGGCCCCAGGCTGATTAAGCCATATTGTAAACTATGAGACATCATAAAAGATGAAGCACTGCTTGTTTCCTTAAAACCCATGTTACTTAATGACTTTGGGGCTAATCTCAACCCCCAGTTTAATTTAAAAGGAAGAAAAAAGAACAGGAGAAGCTGAAACACAGGCGTTTCAGAAATTTGATGAGTATAAAGAAAGTCAGAATTGCAGAAATAGAAAGGTAAGCATTTGAGGCACTAGGTACACAGATTATATACATGAATTACATTATATTACAAGATATCCTAGAAAATGACTCTAGTGAAATATTTAAGTATTCTTTCCTTATCTCTCTTCTTTTCTCTGAACAGTTTATTGACTTGTAAATTACTTTGATATTAACAGTTTTGATTACTTAATGACTAACAAATTGACAGACAACAAAAATTATGAAGTCTATCAATATGGGATAGAGGAAAGGGTGTGTCAGATAAGTGCTTTGGACCCTTGAAATTGTGCTTGGTACAGAGATCTTCTTCCACTAAGGTCAAGCACTTTGAATCCATTATTATATTATAGTATAGTATATTATATTAATATAATACCACAATCCCTAACAAGCCAACAGTGAGGTACCCTAAAACAAATACGCCTTAAAATCTAGGAAAAACAAAGTACATCACATGTGAAAATGAATAAAGGATATTCCCTCAGTAGATATTGCTATAATAAATAAATCTGAAAGAGACTCATACATTTTACTAACAATTATAGTAAGAGCTAGAAGAGTGAGAATCATGAAATTTTAAAACTCTGTTGTGAACCTGTGTATTAATAAGTTCAACACTAAAATTTTATTGATATATATATATTTTATAAACCAAGGCAATTATCACCATAAACCATACAAACACCATATTTATGTTTAACACATTGTATGTGACTTAAAATTATTAACTTTCATATGAGCAAATGATGAACTTATTTGTTTAAAAAACAGGTATATCATAGGACATGATGCAGGCAGCTGGTTAAAAGTAGATTCAAGGACTGGTGAGATAAAATTTTCTAGGGAATTTGATAAGAAGTCAAAATATATTACCAATGGGATGTACACGGCAGAGATCCTCGCCATAGACGGTAAGAAAATTTCTTCTCAATATTTTAATAAAATTATTATTATTCCATTAAATATAAATGTAATTCTAATATTGATATTAGATTGACTCAAATAAAATATATCATTTAATGTGTCTGTCTACAAGACTTAATAGAGAGTTCTAAATACCTTAGACTAAGAACTGAACTCAGTACACTCATAACCATAATTTACATTTAAATCATAATTTATTTTATCTACTTCCAAAAAAGAACTGTATGTGACTTACAGCAGAAAGCATAAAAGTTTAAGTCTATAAGTAAAATTCAGTTTCTGCTTATGGCCTCATTTCTTGAAATGGTTAATCCAACTTTCAGAGTATGTTAGGAATGTTTACATAAGGTAAATGCTACAAGGTGTACACAAAGTTCATTTGGGGATGACCTATGGGAAAGGCAGTGTCCCAAAGAGTATAGTTTTTTTAAGGATTTTTTTGTTTATTTATGAGAGATTGTGCACACACATGCGAGCAGGGGTGGGGGTTGAGAGGGAGAACAGAGGGAGAAGGACAAGCAGACTCCACACTAAGCGTGGAGTCCGAGGTGGAGCTCCATCTCAGGACTCTGAGATCATGACCTGAGCAGAAAACAAGAGTCAGATACTTAACCAACTGAGCCACCCAGGTGCCCCAAGAGTATAGTTATTTTAGAATCACTAAAACTGAGCTACAGTGAGAAGCCTGTGTAAATGCACCTTAAGTGGACATGTTGTAAAGCACAAGATTATTCCAAATATAAGAGCCAAATTAAAAGTCATAACTGCAGACACACTGAACTTTTAACTGAGCTGCTTCTCATGTGGGAAAATCTATTAAGCATTCTTCCTGGTGACTACAACAGGAATTTATTTATCAATAATCATTCTCTAAACAGTGCCTAGGAAACCAGCTACTACAGAACAAAACAAAAGAAGGTCAATAACCAGGAAAGAAGAGTGAAAACAGGTGTTCCAGACATATACCTAATATAAGATAGATACTACGGGTTTGTATTGTCTATCTGAGCTTTACAGTGGCCAGAGACAAAGATAAAGAGGCAGTATAAGATTTAAAAAGAAACCATGATAATACCCAAGTAACTGTGGTCCATAATTCTGGTCTTCATCCTGTGAGTGTCACTTTTAACACCTGGGTCAGTTATCAAAATATTGTAGTTTGATTTATTATCAGTATTCTGGAAAACCTATTCCTATAAAGGATTCTAACCATGTTGATCACGGCCTATGTTTGCACACTGGTCATATGTGAATGTCTTCAAAAACTAGAATAAAAATTAGTCATTGAGTGAATAGAGGGAGGAAAAAACTATCAAAATGTACAACAGAAAACTAAAACCAAGGGCTATTGTTATGTACCTAAGCAGAGTATCTGCACAGACACAAGCCAACCAGATGAAAAAGTGAACTAAAAGCCCAGATTCCTATTTCTTGGTCCTCTGCCCTTTCTAATAAACTATATTAACCCAAAATTTGTTCCAAGTAGGTTAGGAAAAAAATTTAATAGATTTATGTTTGTTTTCAGAAGTGTCATTTCAAAGAGAAATAGCATCTAAGGGATGGCATTAAAATAAACAGCAAAACAGAAAGAAAAAATATACAAACAATTATTGCATTTGAATTTTGGGTATTTTCCTGCAAACACAGAACTCAATAAGCATCCTGAATGGAAGGCTATAGGCTGGACTGGGAGTCTTGTTCACGGGGACAGGGTAGGAACAGAAAGTTGTGAGCCTTTTCTGAGGGACATTTACTTTTGTATCTTGGGATATGTAGGAGTTGGCTGAATGAAATTGAGATGAAAACATTTTGGGAAGAATGAATAGAATGCACAAGAGTCTTGGGTTAGGAAGTAACTTGTTCCAAGAACTAAAAAGAAGCTAGTGTGGCTGGAAGGTAGTGAGCAAAGGCAAGGGTGGCTTCGGGTCATTGAAATAAGCAGAAACCCATCAGGCACCACCTCAAAGAGTCATTCATGTTATTCCTCTAAGCTGCAGCATCATCATGGAATATAAGAAAGAATTTTCTCCCTCACACCATTTACCCCAACACCCATGATCCTCTGCTGTTTCAGATGGCTCTGGGAAAACGGCAACAGGGACCATATGTATCGAAGTTCCTGATGTCAATGATTACTGTCCAGTTGTTTTGGCTGAAAGTGATTACATATGCATTGCCTCTCCATCGATCCTTATTTCTGCAAGAGATGTTGGTGATCATTCTTATGGGTCTCCCTATACCTTCTGTGTGGTTGATCAGCCACCAGGGACAGCTGACTTGTGGGATATCAGATCAATAAATGGTAAGTGGAATGCAAACTTGCTCATCTTTAAGACCAAAGCAAAAACAGTGACTAAATAGTTAGGCAAGACGTGTAATAACACTTTCTATCTCTGATTCTATGATTCTTGGCTATATTCATAATAAGTAAGAAAATCTTTCATATTCACACTTAGGATATTTGGAAAATTTTTAAACTGAAATAAAAGTAAAAATGTTTTATCAATACTGCAATTACAAATAGTAGTATGTAAATATCAGTTTATCCACCATTTTGTCTACATGGGGTGCTACACCAATATTTGATCAGTTTGAAATAAACAGAACCCTTGACTAACTCAGCATATGTCACAATTGCCTATTTTGAATTATTTCAAGCAAATCACTTAAAAGTTTCTGAAACTCAAGTATCACATAAATACATCTATGTATTTGGTACTCAGGTACATAAGATCAATGAAATTCTTTTTAGAAAGAGTGATAAGCTCAGACTTTTTGTAAAGGTAAAAATTTAAATCCAAATTGCTCAATATGGGAAGAATGGTTAGGCAAACAGTAGAACATATTATTGGGATGTAGTATGAACAACATTAAAATTAGAATTATGTGAAGCATTTAGATACAGAGAAACACATAAACCAAAGTATTTAAAGAGTAAAGATCTCCAAGTAGTTAAGTGTATTGTGCTAAGTGTTGCTATGTAAAAACGAATGCCTGAAGGTACTGAGAGTGAATTTCAGATGACATAACATTTTATATACTTAGGTTCTAGTTCCTTGAGATGTTAAATGTATCATAGAAAATGAAATGCTGTAAGAGAACCTCATTTGGGTTACAATAGCTCTCTAATTTCATATTCATTTGAGGCAAAACTAAAAGATGTTTAGGGGGTGATGGGATGGGGGTCAGACCTCAGAGCCCAGAGTGAGAGGAAATATTTCCCACCTCTCTGAAGCTGCTAAGCTTCTCCATTCAGAGAATGGAGAAACCCTAAAAGGATGCCAGAAAAAAATGCCACCCGTAAGGACTTAGTCAAAAGAGGAAATTAAGCAACTTGTTTTCATAATAAAACTTTTTGGGTCTTTTCCACAAAACCGCTTTAATATTTTAAAAAGCTAGGGACATTAAAGTAACCCCATTAAAATCAAGACAACTTTGAATTCACCCTTCCTATAAAGCCCAATATCCCATTCTTAAATAACAACTGCTAACCATGTTTTCCTCATTAAGATCCTAGATATTATGAGTAAAATCGTTTTAAAAAAAAGGTTCAATGTGGAGGTTCATAAAGGTATTCAAATTATATTATAGATTTGCCAATAAAAAATATAATCGCATTGGAGACAATATTCCTAGAGTCCTATTTCGATGTTGGTGTTAAAGAACAGAATAAACTTTCACCTAATGTGCTATAGCATTGCACGTTATTCAGCTCTTGCCTTGTGCACAGGTTACATTTTGGTAGACATAGCTGGCTTATCATATAGCTAAATGAAATTAAGAAACCATAATATTTATAATTATTGCATGTTATGGATCAATTAATTAACATTCGTGATTTAAGTGTAAATTTAATCATCTCTAAACCCTCCCTGGGCTAATAAATAAATTTCAACCTATGTTTTAAGCAATAATTTCCATGCAAATTGATAGGCAATGGTAGCAAAAAGATTTAGGAAAATAATAGTTACTGGAATCACTTAAATTTAAATGATAGAACAGCGTCTTTGAATAAGAGATCAACAACAGTCTTAAGGAGGGTATTTGCAAACCATAATCCTAAATAGAAGACTTTTAATATTTCCTTTCTGCTCGATAGTCTTCATTCATTGGACAAATATTTATCAAATATTTATATAATACGCCAAATATTGTTGCTCTGGAAAATAAGCAACAGGGTCCTAGCCTGCTTCAGAGAAATACCAATTCAGCAGGAAGAAGTATTCAACAATTCATTATAAATATTAAAAAAAAAAAAAAGTAGAGGGTGCTGTATGACTAAGGGAACATGATAAAAATCAGGCCCTAGGTGAGTCTTGGGTATTAAGAAGGGTTACCCCAAGGAATTTCAGTTTATTTTCTCTTTCCTCTCTTCTTTTTCAGCCACCTCTGCAATCCTGATGGCTGAGCAGCCTTTAAATCCCATAGTTTACCAAATCCCAATCATAGTGAAGGACAGCTATAACCGAGCATGCGAATTGCCACAGATTGTGGCATTAGAGGCCTGTGATTGTGACAACAACCACATGTGCTTGTACTTTAGTACCACGGGCATCAACATAGAGGACGGCAGCTCAGCTACCAGTGACGTATATGGGACTGTCACTGATGAACAAGCTGGGGGTTCAAATGTTGGTCTCGGACCGACAGGGATTGGCATGATCGCTATGGGACTCCTACTACTACTTTGTAAGTACTGGATCGAATCCCCCTTTTCAGCAATTTTTCAAAATAAGAATGTAACCAGGCTCACTGTGGTGGCTAGGTTCATTTGGCCATGTCCTTTTGGTATCTGTAGCAATTCTCAGGGGAATTTGGAAGAAAACAGTGGGACTAATAAGGGCATGTACTTGTTCAGTAATGATAACTAGAATTAGTGAGGGTCATAGAGATGAAAAACACAAGCAAATTTCTAAGTATAATACAGCAAAACATAGAGTAAATCCCATCATGAAAATTTCAGCAACGTGCTTTAAGAGAGGTAAGAAGCAATTCAAGTCCAAGTGGGAAAGGTTGGGAGTCTTTATGGAGAAAGTGGCTTTGACCCAGACCCTACACGCTGAAGACTTTCTTATAAGGAGGATGGCATTTGAGGGAAATCTGAAAGGAACAACACAAACATAAACAAGGAGAAGGATCAAAGGCATTGAACACTCAGGAAATGGACAGGCTAAAAGGCAGGCTGGGAGTCATCACGCAAGAATGTTCATGATAAGGGGCGCCTGGGTGGCTCAGTCGTTAAGCGTCTGCCTTCGGCTCGGGTCATGGTCCCAGGGTCCTGGGATCGAGCCCCGCATCGGGCTCTCTGCTCTGCGGGAAGCCTGCTTCTCCCTCTCCCACTCCCCCTGCTTGTGTTCCCTCTCTCTCTGTCTCTCTCTCTCTCTCTGTCAAATAAAAAAAATTAAAAAAAAAAAGAATGTTCATGATAAGCCAAACATTCTGGGCTTCAGTCCACAGGCAATGAGAAATCAGTGAGGATGTGTGAGATCAGGTGACCTGTTCATGCTGGCATAATAAGAAGCAGGCAGAAGAGCCTAGAAGAGAAAATGAGCCTCTGGACTCTTGATAGGAGTGTCTGCAAGTAGGACATAGAATGGTGAGGTCCCTAAGCAAACATCGCAAAAAGGGTCCTCCTCTGCCTATACCATTTTTTAAAACATGTAGATCCTCAGAGGAGTAATACATTTTAGGCTGCGCCTGCAATACTTTAGATTTTGTGGACATCAAAAACTGGATTCTAAAATTAAAGCGGACTAAATCCTTCAAACTATAATATGAATATGTTTCAATGGAAAAGTACACACTGAAACTTTACCATTTTGAGGAATGAAAAAATAACAGATGACTTTTGGGCAGACTTTCTTTCTTAAACTAATATGAACTTTCAAGATTATACCAAGATCATGAGTGATCATCGTAACGGTATTAGAGATATTTTCCCAGAACACGACAATAGCAAATGAGTCGAGGTGTCAGCTTGCCTTTAAGCCAGCAAGTCTCCGTCTCAGCTGCACATCAGAATCATTGGCAATCTTTAAAATTAATCCTTTTCAAGCAGGAGTAATCAAGATGAGACCCCAGGTGTGGCATGTGTAAGCCCTCTGCTGAGGCTAATGTGCAGTTCAGGGATAAAAACCCAGGATCAGCCGCATTCCCAGTGGACTAGCACTCAAAATTTCACACCTCTTCCTTAATTAGGCCAAGGAAACATAAGAGTTGTGAAGTCGGTTGTAGAAGTGGCATACCCTTTTGGAAAAAGTTATTTGTTCTCAACGGAAAAGCCCAGGCTGTGGTCTGGTGGGGGAGGAGCAGTGTGATGGAGAGAGGAGGGGTCACCGCCCAAAACATCTTCTCAAAGGGCCTTCATTTAAGACTTTTGATGTTTGCTCCAAGTGAGATTAACTATTTCAACGAAATCAATAAAAGCCCTGATTTAGCAGCTTTGATATTTTCATCCGTACCTCTAATTAACTCAGTGGAATGCATGTTATACTAGGGAATTAGGAAAGTATAAAAAAAAAAACTAGAGTGGACCCAAAGAACTAAACTGAGTGTATACTAGAATCTTAGAAAAGTTAAGAAATGTCGATATTTAGGGGCGCCTGGGTGACTCAGTCATTAAGCATCTGCCTTCGGCTCAGGTCATGATCTCGGAGTCCCGGGATCGAGTCCAGGATCGAGCCCCACATCGGGCTCCCTGCTCAGCAGGGACCCTGTTTCTCCCTCTCCCACTCCCCCTGCTTGTGTTCCCTATCTTGCTGTCTCTCTCTCTGTCAAATAAATAAAATATTTAAAAAAAAAAGAAATGTTGATATTTATGGATTAAAGTGTAGAATTGAGGTAAATTTTTCATCACAGTTTGTAGACAAAAGTCTTAAAATAGGGGCGCCTGGGTGGCTCAGCCGTTAAGCGTCTGCCTTCGGCTCAGGTCATGATCCTAGGGTCCAGCCTGCTTCTCCCTCTCCCACTCCCCCTGCTTGTGTTCCCTCGCTCGCTGTGTCTCTCTCTGTCAAATAAATAAATAAAATCTTAAAAAAAAAAAAATCTTAAAATAATAAATGTAAATAGCTCAATTAAGTTTAGTGGGTGATATTTGATTGATTCAAAGTATAAGGGTTGAAGAGGAGACCTATTTCTAGGTCCTATACTGAAATTTGTATTCAATCCTTCTGATAGCATATATTGATTATGTATTTAACTTATACGTATGTACATGATGTTTGGCTACATAGGTTTGTATATATTGGTTTTTATATGGATATGCAAATATATATATACATATCCACAGAGACAGTCTATGTGTATGTTTATACATACCCAGGTACCTGTGCATCTACACATGCTTATGGAGATAAGTACATATTTATTCATATGTATATATAGCTAGCAAATACATATACATACACAGACAATTATAGGTGTGTACAGGAGGGACTAGGAATCAGAAAATTGGATTTGAATCCTGGATCTGCCAGCAACCAGCTGGGAGTGCTAGAGCAGAGGGAAGAAAGACCCTTACTTTCCTAATCTATCAGTAAGAACCCTGGTTACATGATCCCAAATTCCCTTCAGTCTAGCTTCAAAAGTCTATGTGATTTGGTGGTTTGGTGTTTATAAACATGGATATGTATATTCAATCCTTTAGGGAAATCCTTTAGGGGAATCCTTTAGCATTCAATCCTGATGCTTTCTTACACTTGCATTTAACCCTTTGGTTCTCAATATAATGCCACGTTTTTCAAAAACGGAGACATTCAGTGACTTCCCAAATTGGGCAATATGTGCGAACTCTCTTTCCACTTTCTTGGGTAGTGTCACCACTCTTGCTGCTCATGTGTTGTTGCAAAAGAAGACAGCCCGAAGGCCTGGGGACGAGGTTTGCTCCTGTGCCAGAAGGGGGAGATGGAGTGATGCAGTCTTGGAGGATAGAAGGCGCCCATCCCGAGGACAGGGTGAGTGCACTGACGTGTTCCAGGGAAGTGTGGGGTTTCAATGGAATTGAGCATGTCTTGACAACTATACAAGACACAAAAATAAAAATATGTCAGTGTTTATATGTTTAACATAAAGCATGCATTTTAAAAATATTTTTCTTTCTTTTCAGGATGTGTTGAATATATGTGTACCCATGACAGCCTCCAATACTCAGGATCGTATAGATTCTTCCGGTCAGTGGACAACAAATTCTGTCGTTCTTTTTTTTTTAATTTACAAAATTATTCCACCAGATAAATTTCATGTATAAGTAATTTTAAAGAAAACAGTATGTCTGCCAATCTCTTTGGATGACAGCATAAAGGCAGGGAAAGTTACGTGTTTGAGGTTAGCACTCTCTTTTTCTTAAACTACAGGCAGCGGATTATGGTGTAGCAATTTAAAAGGCAAACTCTAGAACTAGAATGTTTGAGTTTGATACCCAGCTATGTCTTTGCGCAGCACTTAACCTCTCTGGGCCTCAATTTCCTTATCTTTGAAATTGAGTTTGTGATAATATCTACTTCAAAGTGTCACTGTAAAGAATGACACATACACAGACATATACACATACGTATGATATATATTGTATGTATTAGATATTATATAAGTTAGATATTACATATGTATATGTGTGGTTTGTGAATATATATCACAAAATATACACATATACGTATACATACAAAATTTATATATATATATATATATCACAAAATACACATTAGAACAGTGCCTTGCACAGAGTGGTATTATAGCCATTATCTGTAATGCAAGCTGTTCAAAAAAAAAATAAGAGAACAGAAAAAGCAGCAAATATGCTCTTCTAATATACACTGAAGCACTTTTCTTAACTCCACACGTGCATTTGCCTCACCAGTTATATTCTCCTAATTTACCAGCTCCATGTACACCTAGCAATACTGTAAAATACCCAGCTAGTGGGCAACGACTGAACAAAGAGGAGAGGTTGCCCGATTCGAGAGCAGACAGGAGATTTCTCAGTGGTGGTTCCTTAGTATCCCAAACCAGACTCTGGAGGGCTGAACACGCCTCTGGAAGCCAGCTGTTCCTCCAGCACTGGGGTGAACGAGGACTGTTTCCGTTTCTGCCGGCCTTGCTGTGGAGGGCTCCTGGGTGGGGTGCAAGCCCTCTCTGACAGCTGGGGCAGCTTGCCAGATGCAGTGATGGAGAGCCCCGGGCGGAAGCGGAGGTCCTGCTCCTTCTTGGCGAGCTCTCCACCTGTGAGTCTAGGGGAGAAGCTTGTGCAAATGTGAGGCCGAAGTCTGAAAGCTGACTCCCTCTGTACCATTTACTTTTATTTCATCAGCCAGCCCGAGACTGGGTAGAATTCGAATGGCCCCTTGCCTTGCTTTCCAGGACCTATTCGTGCGGGTAGATGTGGTATGTAACACGGCACACAGTGGCCAGCAGTGTTTCCCATGGATGAACAGGGCAGACCATTCAAGCACTGTCACCTGAACACTCTCTCCTTTCAGAAATCTACACTAACACCTACGCGGGCGGAGGAACGGTGGAAGGGGGTGTGTCAGGAGTGGAACTCAACACAGGTCTGGGGACAGTCGCTGGCCTGGCCGCGGGAGACCCAGCAGGAGCCCGACGGAGAACGAGTTCCACAATAGGGACCCAGTGGGAATATGCAGACACAGGTCTGAACATGGCTTTCCTGGACAGCTATTTCTCTGAGGTAATCCCCCTGCACACGGTTACTCAAAATAGTCTGGAGACTGAATGATAACAACAATGGCAGTAGGTTCTTCTGAAATACGTTCAGTTATTCTCAACTCTATCCCAGTCCTGAAAAAAAGAAAGTATTTCATTTCTCCTTAAGATACAGAAAGCCAATTCGCCAAACGCATTTCATATTCAATTGACCTACATCCATTTTTTGTTTGTTTGTTTTCTGTTTCCTTCCGGTTTTCCTGCTTTGTTTCCCATATCAGCAGCAAAACAGGAGGATCTTGATCAAGAAAAAAAAAATGTGTATCCGTGTCCCTGTCTTTATGGTGTCCTTCCCGCTCTGCAGGTATCTCCAATAGAAAGGAGAGAAAAATAGATTAAAGGCTAGGACGGGGAAAGGAAGAGAATGGTAACTCAGGAACAGAGCATCACCATGACTTGATGATAGATCAGGGCCTAGAACCCCTGTCTCCTATTCTGTATCCAGTACCCTAACCCAAGGATACCTGTCCCTCACTAAGAGAAGGGATCATGGGTCTATGAGCATTCTAAAGAAGAAAGCTCCATAGGCATTAGATTGGCCTAACAGAGTAGCACAAAGGATAAATAAATCCCCTTGTGAATCCTTACTAAGTATGCTTATTTCATTTAATTAGCAATCCATTTCATATCACATTTCAACTGGTTTGTTTTACCCCCTATATGGTAATACATGAATTTCACCACTGATCTTAACAACAACAAAAAAAAAATGCTAAGGGTGTTGTGGTAATTCTAAGCTCTTTCCTAAAATTGGTGGTTACAAATACTATCACAGACTATGCATGAATAGCATCGACTATTTAAATGAGTGATCAAGGGGCGCCCGGGTGGCTCAGTCGTTAAGTGTCTGCCTTCAGCTCAGGTCATGATCCCAGGACCCTGGGATCAAGCCCCACAATGGGCTCCCTGCTCAGCAGGAAGCCTGCTTCCCCCTCTCCCACTCCCCCTGCTTGTGTTCCCTCTCTCGCTGTCTCTCTCTCTGTCAAATAAATAAATAAATAAGTGATCAATATCACTAAGTATACTCAATAAATGGGCACAAATTATATACGTATCATAGAAATGTCATAGAAATTATATTTAACGAATCATTCATAAAAATCACACTCATTTTAAAAGAGCTTTACCATTAATGTCAAAATTGCACTGGGCATTCTGATACGTCAAATAAAATCAAAATGTGTTCTCCTTCTCTGTGTGCACTGAGGTCATCCTTCCCCAAATATTTCAGCTCTACACTTAAAAATTGGCACTACATTTCAGAGGTGGTGAGGCACAGACTCTCCCTCTACTAGGTGGAACCTGCAGGACGGTGAAGTGCTTCCTTCCTGCCACGTTTTACACCACCACCCTCCACCCCTACAGCCAACATGTGCCCCATGCAGGAGGGGATTATCCTCTTACAGAGGTGTCACTTCAAAATATTAAACGGCAGAGCGCCCGGGTGGCTCGGTCAGTTAAGCGTCTGCCTTCAGCTCAGGTCATGATCCCAGGGTCCTTGGATCGAGTCCCACGTCAGGCTCCCTGCTCAGCGGGGAGTCTGCTTGTCCCTCTCCCCCTGCCATTCCCCCACAACTTGCACTCTCTCTCTCTCAAATAAATAAAAAATAATAATTAAAAAAATATTAAACAGCAAAGTTTTAAGGTAATACCAAACTCATGAAGAACTGATTTCAAGACTTAAAACCATTTATTTCCAATGGTAGAATTTAGAGTCTAGTACGTAGTACAGACCGGAGGGTAGGGAGCACGATATAGTGTAAAAAGGATAGTTGGACTTGAGGTAGCATTCTACAATTATTTGAGTCTTGGGCACACCATTCACGCTCTCTGGGCCTTCGGTTACCTTATTTATAAAATAGAGAGACGGTAAGATTATGTCAGGTCCTGCGGGATTTCATGGAACCCAACAGGGCCACAGCAGCTGAGCGAAAGCGAGGAGAGAACTATCAGCCACCCCACCCTCTTCAAACAGAGAAGTTCCCTTTCATCTGTTCTACATAGAGGGCTTCTACCTAGGATTTCATTTAAAGGGGCTGTCATTAAAAATAATTTGAAAGTCACAGTAGGTAACCTCTTATTGTCTTTTCCTGTTAACCTAACTCCAAAGACATCTTGGGTCTCTTTGCTTAGGTCACATAAAACCACTGAACATTTGGACATAAGCCTCTGAAACTTAAAGATATTGACATCTTTATACATGCTTTTATTCCAAGTTGATCAACTACCTCTCCTTAAGTAAATAACATGTTGAACATAACTAAATATATTTTGTTATTTCTAGATCACCTCAGAAACAAAAGACTATAAATCCAAAACACTAAAACCTTGCCTTTGACAAATCTGGATTGTCAAAATCTGAATAAATGTAGAAATTATTATTTGTTGGGCGCCTGGGTGGCTCAGTTGGTTAGGCGACTGCCTTCAGCTCAGGTCATGATCCCGGGGTCCTGGGATCGAGTCCCGCATCGGGCTCCCTGCTCTGCGGGGAGCCTGCTTCTCCCTCTCCCACTCCCCCTGCTTGTGTTCCCTCTCTCGCTGTGTCTCTCTCTGTCAAATAAATAAATAAAATCTTTAAAAAAAAAAAAAGAAATTATTATTTGTTAGCTTTCAAATAAGAACAATTCACATTTATTCAAATTCTATGCACCATTAATACAGACTGATCTCCTTTAAAAATTCCATTTAGAATTTCAGCAAAAACTCATCAGTGTTTTTGGTTTTTTTTTTTTCAGTTCATTCCACTAAAATCTCAAATCAGACACCTTTAAAGCACTGTTGTTATTCTTTGGTTACTTTAAGGAAAAAGAAACTTCTAATTTCCTGTTTTTCTTCTAATTTTAGAAAGCGTATGCTTATGCAGATGAAGACGAAGGTCAGCCGGCAAACGACTGCTTGCTCATTTACGACCACGAGGGAGTGGGGTCTCCCGTTGGCTCCATTGGTTGCTGCAGTTGGATTGTGGATGATTTAGATGAAAGCTGCATGGACACTTTCGATCCAAAATTCAGGACTCTGGCTGAAATCTGCTTAGATACAGAAATTGAGCCATTTCCTTCACAGCAGGCCTGCATACCTATCAGTACCGACCTGCCTTTGCTGGGGCCTAATTATTTTGTTAATGACTCCTCAGGAATGACTCTCTCAGAGGCTGAATTCCAGGAAGAAATGGCAATACCTGAACCCATGATCCATGGGGATATTGTAGTGACCGAGACTTACACAACGGCTGACCAATGTATGCAACCCACTACAATTGTTTTCGATCCTCAGCTCGTACCTAATGTTGTAGTGACCGAAACGGTAATGGCACCTGTCTATGATGTTCAAGGGAATATCTGTGTACCTGCTGAGTTGGCTAACACACACAATGTAATCTACACTGAGAGAGTGCTGTCTAGTCCTAGTAGGCCTGACATGAGCAGTGGTAGCATGACTGATGGCTGTGTGGGACCTGTAATGAGCGGCGGTGTTTTGGTAGGGCCCGAAATTCAAGTGACACAAATGGTGAGTCCCAACATTCACAGAAGCCAAACCACTGGTTCCACATCCCCAATGACATCTCGACACCGAGTAACACGGTATAGTAACATACATTACTCCCAACAGTAAGTGTTTTGGGGTCAGTATTCTACAGGGAGACCTTGCACCTTGTAATCACCAACATATCCATCAAAGATGTATAATGTACTATATTTAACATTTTAACAACCAACAAATATTCAAATATCCTAAGGTCAATGGCACTCTTTGAATATATCTTTTGGGGGGTGGTATGTCTAAGCACTTTAGATATAAGCCTTTTATAATTCTTTCTGGTTTTAAAAAATGTGCCAAAAACTTAAAGAAAATGTGTTCTGTCCTTTGATACTGTCTAATAAATTGCACATAACTCATAAGGCGAATCTTAGAGGTCTTCAGGCCTATAGGACTGGTCGTGTAAGCCAAGACGCCCTTGTTCTTGGAGGCTGCAAAAGAAGTCTTGCCTGCATTTACCAGTCGTATTTATCTTTTGAGAAATATTTGTTAAAATTTTTTAATTGAAAAAGTGAACAAAGTGTACATTTCTGAAAGGAGATTGAAAAGGAAAATAGAGCATCTCATTAGCGATCTGAAATCATTTGTCCCTTCAAACAGTTTCTCAAGATATGCAATATTTCGGGCATGATTAATATAATACAGGGAAAGAGTTTGCCAGCTGAGTGCATCACTGAAAAATGGTTCACTGAAAAGAATTACATATGTATAGATATGCATATATACATAAATCAGTATGGATGAATTTTTATCGCACTTTATTGATTTATATCAGTAACTTTAAATGAATTTAGGATAGTAAAAAGAATTATGACAACAGTAGGGTACAAATAGTTCTTAGGGAAAACATTAGAGTATTTCCTTCTTACAGAGAATGTTTTTTCTATTCTTGCTAATTGTGTCAGAAAACCATATGAATATGGTTTATTCCATTTTGTTGACCCAAATCATAGAGCTTTGATTTGGTGATCAGATACTCTCCAAAGCACCTGGTAGTTATGCATGTATTCAACAATATTTACTTAGAAGCTACTATGTATTGAGTGCCGGTCTTATCTCTATGAATAAATAGATGAAGAAGACAAACATGATTTCTGTCTTCCTAGAAGTTCTAATTCATTTCTCGACTTAAAACTCTGGGGATACAGCTTTGAGTTCCTACCAAGAATAATTAACAAAATATTTAAGTCCATTACCAAGTTGTGTTTCTCTTTTTAACACTGCTACTTATGTAATGAATGAATGAAATGGAAACACATGCACAGATTGCTTGCTTTTAGTAGGTATAAAGCAGGCTTGAGAAAAACAAGTTCTAGCAAGACCATTTTATTTAATTCTGTAAAATATGTAAACTATATAGTAGTAACTATAATGTGACGCGTAAAATAACGTAAATGAAATAAACTTATTTTCAGGGCGTATTCCTTTTGGAAGGAAGTATCTGTAGTGTTTCTTGCTTAATTTGTTCCTTTATAAATAAAACTACTATCGAATTTGGAGCATCTCCCATAATCTCTTGCCCAATTCTCTCATTTTACGGAAGAGGAATTTAGAACCTGAGAGGTAAAATGACCACAACCTGCTAGTTGTGGTACAGAACTCTGAAGCCATTGCTTGGGTACTCTGGCCCGGGTTTCCATACTATAACTTCATCAGACATGGAGAGGATCAAGTTTGGCCTGTTGCATGGTCTTTGCTATTTCCTAATTGGAAGAAGAAGTATCTCAAAAAAAGACAATAGGTTTTGTGAAGTTTAAGTGCAGAATGTCTAACACAGTATAATGCCAGAAGGTTATTTACATGTTTTCTCATTTTTTCCAAATTACATGTACTACCAGTTGTTATAGTCATTCCTTACTGTAGTTACTCACAACCAAGATCCCGCTACCTTTCATAGCTCTATAATTTGATGAATCCATATGGTAGCCAACAAGCATTAGTACCATGGTCATTTTAACAGTCAACAACCAGCGATGCAACACCTTGCATGCATTCAGTGCCATGGCATATCCTGAAGAGGATAGTTCTCTCTTGAAGTCTGCATTCTACTGGGCCAACAATTTTTAAAATTATGAAAAAACTAGTGAATAATTAAATGTAAGGTGCTAATGGGTTTAAAACTGAAAACACTATAAGATTTGAGAAATGACAAAGAAAATAGTACTAAGCACTTAACTGAAACCACTTGTGAGAAGGCTAAGAAAATTTCTCTATGAACTTTTTTATCAATACACAAAGATTTAAGGGTGCTTCCAAAAGAGGAAATCTACCTCTAGTGGATGTTTTCACTTATTCTGTTCATGGAAACAAGACCAGAACCAATTTATTTTCTCTCTCAACATTATCAGTGAGGAGGAACTCCTCCATTATTTCTAAGATGGTCCGTATCACTCACATATGATAAGCCTCTGAAGTTGGAATATTATTAAAATATCATACCAAACAAAATAGAAAGCATAAAGTAAGATTTCCCCTTCACTGCTGAAGAGTTAGGGTATTGATTTATCTAGGATATAAAGATGATATAGCATTGATAGCACTGATGTTAAGGTTTGAAAATGGACCCAGAAATCCAAGAAATGAGATTTAATCAATAAATATAATAACATACAGTTTGAGTCATATCTCTTGCCACATGCAATTACCTGAAGGGAAGGCATTATCAAATGCATAAATGGGTTCTCTTAGAAAAGACTTATTAGGTGAAGGGAAAGGAAGACATTAAGAACACAGAGTATTTATAGGGGTGCCTGGGTGGCTCAGTCAGTTAAGCATCTGCCTTTGGTTCAGGTCAAGACCCTAGGCACCTGGGATATGATCCCAGCCTAGGCTCCCTGCCTAGTGGGAAATCTGCTTCTCCCTCTCTCTCTGCCTCTCTCCCTGCTCATGCTCTCTCTCTATATATATATATCTATCTATCTATCTCAAATAAATAAATAAAATATTTTTTTTAAAAAGAGTATTTATAAACTTTTCAGAAAAAAATGATTTGAAAAAATTTCTTCTTTTGGATTAGATATTTCTGATTGCAATATATTACTGAATGTAATAATGTTTTATATATTTCTTCTATCACATATATAAAAAATATGTGATAAAGAAAGAAATGTTTTATTTTCTCTTTGGCACATGTAGGGTTCTAAACACAAACACGCATCCAGAAAACCTTTCCCCATTGTGTTGCTAGGTGATTATCATGTCTATCATGATAGGTATAATACAGGAGAATGGATTTACTTGTAAATTGAAATTCAGAATAATTTATTTACTCATCAATGGTAAAATTTCTCAGTAAAATCATTTTCTTAGTAAATGCTCACTATAAACAAGTCAACTGAATAAATTCCAGAAATTGTTCTAGACATTGTATAAATTACAGAATTAAATATCCTCTTTTTCCCCCATGGATTTAAATTCAATAAAATTATCATTATTGTTCCTCTACCAGAGCCACTAATTTCTGTTGAAATAAGAAAATGATGAATTTTCGTAAGGGGAATTGAGGAAGACTTCTTGAAAATGGTGAGATCTGAGCTGGGCCAAGCAGAATTGCTTTAGTTTTTAGGTATAAAAACTAAAAACATAGGATATATTCCAAGAATACTAAGTGGTCAAATTAAATATAATAAAAAAATGTCTAAAGCAAAATAGGCATGATAAAATTATTACATGGTCAGCCATTTGATATGATGCTTACTGTACTAATTACTCAGAATATATTGTCCTACTGAATTCGTAAAACACCACTATGGTATGACTGATACCCATGTCATCCATGAAGACACTAAAGCATTGTTATTTTTATGTTAGAGCTTACGTGAGTAGCAGAGTTAAAATTCAAACCTAGGATGGCCTACTCTTAACCTTCAAATTCTTTTGACTTAATTCTGGAAGGATATGTGAGAAAGGCAAATGGTAAAGAAACTTGAATCCCATTAGGGGTTTGGTTTTAACTTGGTATAAAATGGGAAATAAGTGAAATTTTGTGTGCTGGTGAATGGCCAGCTCTCATTTTAGGAGATGACACTGGGGCAACCATCAGGGTCCTCATGAAGCTGCTGTGCTGTTGATCACAGAGACACCCCCGAGACCAGAGAGCCAAGGACCCTCCAAAAACTCAGCATTCCAAGGTGAGATTGCTGGCCCCAAAGCCCCAGCGATCCTCTTGGACCACCACTGTGATGAGCAGGTATATGTTGGGCCGTCTGAAGTGACTCCAATCAATCAATCAAAGTTTTTCTACAGTGAATGCCCTTGACCTTCTTTTTTTCCCCCCACTTCAAGTGAGGTGTATGGACTATTTGCAGTTCCTGGAATAGGGCATGCTTTCTCATACGTCTGTCACTCTGCCCCTCCCTGGTTCCTTAACCTGGAACCCTCTTCACTCTCCTCATCTACTTAGCTTTTCCTACTTACCCTTCAACACTCAATTCAAGCATTGCCACTTCTTGAGAGCATTTCCTGGTATCTCTTTCACTGACCCCAAGCTGCTGGCTTAGCTAGCTCTCCTCTACACCCCAATAACACACGATTTTAGCCTATGCCTGCTGGTCTGTGAGCACCTTGGGGAAAAGGGTCCTGCTTTTCTCCAGTGTTAATGGAGTATCTAGCATATAACATGCACTCATTAATTTGAGAAGTGAAGAATATAGTCCAATTCTTTCAGGCACCTAAAAGGAATTGTCTACCATCTAACAACATTGCCTCTAGATAGCAGCCCTTTGAATGATCTTTGAAAAGCTTGTATAAATGCCATCCTTGGCAAGAAAATATAAGTATATAACTCACAAAGACAATTAATTTCAGGAGAAATTTACCTTTTGCAGAAAAAGTAATAAAGCTATTGAAAACCTCATGTGCTTTTCAAAATTATGTTACAGCTGAGTAAAGTAAATTTTAAAATGTTACAGAGAAAGTGACTTTACGTTCAGGATTTACAGGATAATACATCAGAAGAAAGTTAAAATTTCTGAGAATTTGAGAGACAATAAAGGAGAGAATTTGAGAGATAATAATAAGATTACCTTGCATTAGAGCCATTGGTTGTGGGTTTTTTCTCTTTCAAAACCATTTCTTCTATATAAGGTCGGTGACAAAATGTGTGTGTTTGTGTGTGTATCAGAGAGCATCACAGCCAGGAAAAATAGAGTTCCCAATACTAAGATAAACATTCTTTACTTTTTATGAAAACCAAATAAATGAACCCTAAAAATTATACTTATATATTACATGGAAAAAATTCCCAGAAAGCCAACACTTATTGTCACTACATATGGTATAATTTCTTGAATGTTACAATATTTAAATGGTTGTTACAATATCTTAAACATGGACTAATTATTAAATACAGGCAATGAAAACTAATTTGCTAAGACAACTTCTTTAAATTCTATTTCAGCTTGTTTAAGGGGTCCCGTGGCTCCATTGGTTGAGCCTCCAACTCTCAGTTTCACCTCAGGTCATGATCTCAGGGTTAGAAGATGGAGCCCCGTGTGGGGCTCAGCACTCAGTGCAGAGTCTGCTTGGAATTCTCACTGGGTCTCCCTCTGCCCCTCCCCCACCTCTCTCTCTTTCTCTTTTTCTCTTTCTCGCTCTCAAAATAAAATAAAATAAATCATAAGTAAGTAAGTAAAGAAATAAGTACATTCTACTTCAGCTTATTTGAAATAACGGTAAGACTGAAGAAATGGAGTTCACACCAGGAAGGAATCCTTGATGGGGTTTGCCAGCGCTTTTGTGGATTGCTAAGAAAGTGAATAAACAAAAGAATGTGAGGTATCTTATCATTTTAAAAAATAATAAAGGAAAAGGCAATAAAACCCTTCTCATAATTACACAAATAAATTCTCTTTTACAGATAAAGATAGCAATTGTCTGGAACTCAGGCATCATGTGCTAACACAAAGTGCTTGTGCATTAGCTCATATGCACGTGGGATTGTGCGTAGACAGGCAATGTAAGGAAGGGTAGATAAAGTGCGTTGAATAAAAGTGGAACAAATGAAAATTGAAAATTGTATTTATTGTTGTTGGTATAAAAGATCAACTCTCAGCATTGAAAAAATTTTCTTAAAAAGAGGTTGGGTTAGATATCCATAGAGCTGAGTTTCTCTGTGATTAGCAAGATGACTAAGTTAAAGGCAAGAGACTTTAGGCTGACTATGTGTTTAATAGGGAGGCAGTAAATATGCATGGTGAGTGATGCTGAGGTGTTGGTACAAAAGTCACAGTGCACACATGTGATCATCATAAATACTGGTTGACTGGGAAGTCTTCATTATGTATTAAACACACAGGAGGTACTGACTGGGTGGGGACTTTGGCATCAGTGAGACATGAGCCACCAGGTGTGGGGAACATGAGAGAAGGTGTTGTAAAGAGAGAAGAATAAAAAAGAATAAAAAACCAAATATTTATTTATTATTATATGTAAAGGATTACACTAATTGCTTTTCAAACATATTCTCATTAATTCACTTATGATCTGTCTTTCTATATGGAGAAAATTGAGAAAAAGAAAACTTATGGGAACTACCATGACCTAGTTCCAAAGCTTATTCATTCATTCTTTAAATGTTTTCCAATCATTTCACTATTTACCCGTGAGCTAATTGCTAGGAGTAGAGAGGTAAACTAGGGTCCTTGCCATCAAGGGCTTCACAGTCCAATGCAGAAAGAAGTAAAGAGTTAAAATGTAGTTTGACAAGTGTTACCCAAGAGAATAAATAAGAGAGCTATGGGAAAAGACTGGGAGCATCCAGCCAAGTGGGAAAGGCTTCCCAGAAGAAATGATCTTTTAGCAGAGACTGGAAGAACCCATGAGAAAAAGCCAGATGAAGAAATGGGAAGGGGACTCAAAACTAGAAAGAATGGGAGAGAAGCAGAGAAACCGAGGACATGGAAAAAGAGATTAGCCCCTCTGAAAACTGGAAGGAGTTTGGTAAGGTTGGGGAATGAAGGAAGATGATTCTAGTAGAGACAAGAAGTCAGAAGCCTAAATATGTATGGCATGCTAAGGAATTCTTATTTTAATCTGAAAGTTAAAGAGAACCATTGAAATATTTAAAGAATAGTGAATTTGAAATCACTTGTGAAGTTTGCTCTGGTACAGATAGAAGGGGCACAAAGCTATTGATAAGGAGATCAGCGAGGAAGCTGTATCAATGAACCAAAGCAGTGAGGGAATGATTTGAGTTTCATCTACCCGTCATAATCTTTGAGATAATGGACCAATTAACTGCCCATATCACAAAATCATAGTATGAGTGTGTATTTCATGGGGCACCTGGGTGGCTCAGTAGGTTAAGCGCCCAACTCTTGGTTTCAGCTCAGGTCATGATCTCAGGGTCGTGGGATCAAGCCCCACATCAGGCTCCATGCTCAGTGGGTAGTTTGCTGGAGAGTCTCTCTCTTTCTCTGCCTCTGCCCCTCCTCACGCTCTCTCTCTAAAATAAATAAATCTTAAAAAAATAATTGTGTATTGCACATCACTAAATGGTGGCAACCAGTTATACCAGCCATGTCCCAAAGATGGCACTGTAACCTAAAGCCACCAAGCCCAATAAATGCCCTTGAAATAGTAGGGCCCTCCCTGGAGGACTATCTGCTAAAGGAGCAGAATATAGATACTAAGACCCAAACTTTCACTTCAAGAATCATATGTTTTCTACATTTATAAAGGAGAGAAATGAAAAATTTTGAAACAGGTCAGTGTTAAGATTTTAAGGGTTTTTTGTTTTTGGTTTTGTTTTTTTGCTATTCGTACAGCTTTCATTATTTTCCTAGTATAAAATTAGTGTGTAATTGTAGAAAATTTAGAAAATATAAAAAGGTAATGGCTGGCAATCATATACCATCACCCAGAGATAACTACTGCTAACACCATGATAGTTTTCCTTTCAGTTAACCCTTTCCTAGCTCTACCCTTCGGCTGACAGATTAACGCCCAAGAAATCCAAATTCGTGACTATTAAACTTTGTTTCTACATCCTTTCTCCACACCCTTATTTGTTGCATCTCACTTTAAAGTTGCAATTATTATATATAAAAGTTCGTGCCTATTTTATATTTAAAATTATTTTATTTATTTATTTTAGGGGGGCAGACGGAGAGGAAGTCTTTTTTTTTTAAGATTTTTTTAAAAATTTTTATTTATCAGAGAGAAAGAGAGAGAGAGCACAAGCAGGGGGAACAGCAGACAGAGAGAGAAGCAGGCTCCCCACTGAGCAAGGAGCCCAATGTGAGACTCGATCCCAGGACTCTGAGATCATGACCTGAGCCGAAGGCAGACGCTTAACTAACTGAGCCACCCAGGCGTCCTGAGTCTTTTTTTTTTTTTTAAGATTTTATTTATTTATTTTAGAGAGAGAGAGCAGGGAGGGAGGGGCAGAGGGAGAGGGAGAGGGAGGGAGAGAATCTCAAGCAGACTCCTTGCTGAGCAAGGAGGCTGACACAGGGCTCCATCTTACAACCCTGAGATCATGACCTGAGCCAAAACCAAGAGTTGGATGCTTAACCCACTGTACCACTCAAGTGCCCCTATTTAAAATTCTTTATAAAAGTGTTTTAAGGGATATTCATGCCATGAATGAACACTGAGGTTTCTTTCATTCCTTTTATATTGTAAATAATGATGTGGGACTTTACATGCACTTTACATTATTTCCATTGGAATTGAAATTTCTGCATTTATTAAAGAATTTGTACACATTACATTTATGCATTTATTAAAGAATTTGTATACATTATTAACAAGATAGTCCTGGATATTCCTGAAAACACCTTATACACTGAAGTACAATAATCACAGCAATAGTATATATTTTTTGATTTCTGGAGTTCCAGTTTCCCTTCCAATACTCTGATGGAGACCATGAATCTAATAGATGTATCATATAGTTATGAAGCTTATATTCGTTTGTAAGGATGCCAACATTATAGAGGAATATTTGGATAGATATGCCTTGCTATCAAGGCTTAAATTATCTGAGGTGAGGGGCGCCTGGGTGGCTCAGTCAGTTAAGCATCTGACTCTTGATTTCAGCTCAGGTCTTGATCTCAGGGTCATGAGTTCACACCCTGCATTGGGCTCCACATTGGGCATGAAGCCTACTTAAAAAAAAAAAAAAAAAAAGATCCCAGGTTATTTTTGATAGCCTTAAAACCTACTCATTTTTCTCAAGTGAAGACAATATATCTATGTGTTCAGCCCTGATCAATGTATAGTATAATCCTAGAACCAAAGTTATAGCCTATAATTTTCTAAGAAAGTACCAAATATCATCTAACAATTTGAACCATGAAAAAAAATCTCTCCCCCCCAAAAAGTATGAGAAAACCTAATCCACAATGCCACACTGGCATCTCCCAAGTACTGCCTATAGGCTGGTTGATAGAACCAGGTTCACCATCCACCAAGAAAGATTCTTAGATTTGGGTACATGCTTAGAGGAAAAGACCTATGCCCAGCAAAGATAGAACATAATCTGATATGATGACTGTAGATCCCATCCTGATGGGAGATTGAGATTTTTACACTGTCCAGAATACATTAAACTATGACTAATATTCCACAATGTGTGGCTTTCAAGTACTAGCCTATTCCTGATGTTTTCCATTTCCACAGTTTCAAACCAACGTTTCTCATCTGCCTCCCTTAACTTGGGAATTTGCTTCTCTGTTTCACCGGCACTGAGATTTTGTCAGGAGAGAAGTTACGATGACAAACGATGTTAAAAAATCACCATAAAATGTTTTGTTTTACCCTTGAACAGCGAGGATAGAAGACCTGGACACTTGAGGGAACATCTGGCTTATTCAGTAACCACTTTCAAAACAAGTACAAGCAAACTTTCCCCAAACAACGACCACAAGCTAGTAAGATTCATTAACTCTTGCTGATGGGTGTCATCTATTCAACAGCAGCGTACTCTTCACAGAGTGGCTAAAGCCAAGAGCTTCCACCAATTGCTGAAATCAAGCAGTTACTTAGGACCATATCTCACAGCAAACTCCACAAAAAGTCAACTGGCACCTTAACACTTTTTTCACCCACCCCAATTTCATAAAATGCGTCAGTGAAAAATAATTATCTAAAGAAATGAAAAGGGAAATCCATTACCATATTCTGGTAACTGACTACTTTAAGTACTTAGTGCCTTCCTCCCTCAATCTTCAGATTTTCTGGTTGGGAGACCCCAGGTAGCCTTGCTTTCTGTTGGGAGGAAGCAAGCAGGAGAATCTGAAAGAGGGAGCAGTGCTTTAGTAGAACAAGAAGGAACAGGACACCCACCCTCCTGTAATTCAATCCTCTCCCAGTCTCTCACCAAGTCAATTGTGCCTTTCTGCCCTACACCACAGGCTATTTCAGAAAGGAAAACTCAGCGGGTCAAGAAGACAGCACACTCCTCCCAGATTCCTCTCTCCCCTAGAGAGCAAAAGAAAGGGAGGGGAGAAAAGACTACAGAAAATCCCACTGGTTTAGGAATTATGGTTTCTGTGGCACCGAAAAGGGTGTCCTTTCTCTGAAATAAGGGTGTGTTCAGTTCATTGCATGTTTTGGCAGAGTACTTGTTAAGTGCTCTCAGCTAAGACAGGAAAGCATGTAGCTCAACAGGAAAAAGGCTAAGAAGTGAAATCTGAAGATGGAACCACTAAGCCCCATGATAGTCAGACTGATTAGCAGTGAATACATAAAAGAGAAAACATCCATCACTTTGTCAACTGGAAAATCCGGACAAAATAAAAAAATGCTTTATGATGAGTTTTGAAATTTGGAGCAATTGGTGATTCTTAGGGTTGGATGCATAATTGATAGTAACCTTATTTCCTGGATTTCCAGGACAGGTTCACAATGATCACCATCTCTTTCACCATCCCTTAACTTAAAATCATCTACCTGTTATCCATTACCTCCTCATTCTTGTTAGACAAGTTGAGTTTTAGAAAATGCAGTCACCACTGAAGGCATTCATTAATTATTTGTCAATTTCTCAGGCCAAGTTAGTCATGTAAAATCCTTCACAGCATGAATCGGTCACTTTCTTTCTATGCAAATGGGCACACCCTGATCTAAGATTCTAACACTATGTCATTCATCTTTGTATCTCTAGGCCCAAACTGTACCTCGTATATATAGAGACTCAGTAAATGCCAGTGGAATGAGTACTTGTTGATTGAATTACCCTTCTTCGACCAATTCTTAATATTGTTTTAAAAATTATCTCTTCTACTAGCTGTAGATTATAGGAGAATCTATCTTTCTAAAAGAGAAATCATAAAGAGATATTAATAATTTACCGGGAGGTAAAAATGATTAGATATTCACCTTCCACCTCTCAAGGCTTGCAGCTCTGCATAACCAGACTGAGGATTCTATTCATATTTGGGACCAATTCTTGGATGAGTCACTTAAAGCTGTTCACCTTACTTTATTTGTAAAACTAGAGAATTGGATTATACCAGTGTCTTTCACACTGTGGGTCATACTCCTTAATAATAGGTCTTTAAGTCAATTTAGTATACCTGGCTCGATGAACATTTTTAATGGAATTAAACCGAATATAAAAGAAAAAGAAATAGCAGAGTACATCACACATAGTAAGAGTATGTGTTTGTGTCTGTGTGCACTGGTTGGTGACAAACTATGTTTTTGACTATGGTTAAAAGAAGTTTGAAAACCACTAGACTAGATCACCTTAAATTTCCTCAGGTTCTCAAATGCTTGAATTTTTTAATAAGTTGAAAGAGAAATAAGAAGGGTTTTAGTGCTGGAAATGGGAAGCCCCAAAAGAGGGCAATGCCTCTTGGAGCAGAGCAAAAGCAGTTCAGATGAGAGATATCTTAGTGCCCTTAATATTATTCACATCACATGAAAATAAGCACTAGTCAGATCTCTTATATAGAATACCTTTTCCTGGGAAGCACTGGGAAAACAAGAAAGTTATCAATCCCTGGAATACTAAGGAAGAATTTGTAAAATGAGCACTCAGTGATCCTCACCTACCATAGACCTATTATGATTGTAACTAAGGAAAGATAGTTCATCTACATGGAGAAAAGCCAGTGGGTTGTAGGTGCATCATATCTTCGTTTACACTGAACCTAGCAAACCCCACTTTTGACAATCTTTGCTTTGATCTTCAACTTTTAGAGTATGAAATAGGTGGCACTTTGTAGATGCTGAGGCATGTACCCATGATCCCTGCTCAGTGGCAATTTGTCATTCTAACCTGGCCACAGGATGGGATTCTCACTTATGCCATACCACTGATGAGACATGCAATGGTAGGCAAGTCCCTTACCTCTCCGGACTTCTCCGTTACCATCTTCCAAATGTAAGTTTCTGGAACAACATATGTCCCTGGGTATGGAACTGTATGAACTGCTCCTGCTTAACAAGATAATCCCTATTACACATGAAGTCTTTCCTAAAATGAAAGTGACCTGAGGCATTCCAGGCATTTTGTTCAGGAAGAAACCAGTTGTGGAGGATCCTCTGTGAGTAAAACTCCAGGTATGTAATCCCCAGGATGTTTTATGGTCAAGTGAGAAAGTTGGGGATGAAGCCTTTTGGAGAGCAGTGAACTATTGTTCCCTGAGCAACAAGTCTTCCTACAGAACCTCCAGAATTCCTTGAGATTTTTGTTTCCCTTTTCCTGTGCTGCCCTTCTTCATGGGCAGGGGGCTTCGGGGGCTAAGTTCAGTGCCTCCACTGCCCCCACCCTCACCAGACATACAAGCTCTAGCAGAGTGGGTTTTAATTAAATTTAAATGAACAGTAAGCAAAGGATCTTTGCTTTATTAGTTGGATCTTTTTGTTTGTTTGTTTAGTTGGATCTTCTTTTAAGAGTAAGAAAACAGTGGGGGGATTTATGTTTTCTAGTGAAAAAAGGAAACATAAAATTTCCCTTGATAAACAGACTAATACAAATTTCAGATCTACATTCCACCCAGAGGTCATATAGAAGAGGGAAAAGAAAGAAGGGGACAGTAATAGAAAAGAAAGAATGGATGGAGGGGTTACCTGAAGAAGCAGGAAGAAGGATAAAAGGGAAGAAGAGGAACAGGAATGGAGAGAGTGGGCTGCACCCAGAAAGACAGGCTGGAGGGCTGGAGGAGAGACGTATCCAGAAAGAGGGTTCAGAGCCTCTACTGGGCTCACAAGCCTGAAGATGCCCGCTGCACTCTGGAACAAGCCACACCTGCCCAACCTGATCTCTGACCTCACCAGGAAGCCCGCACAAGGCAGAGCAGAAATAGTTCTTGTTCTAGGATAGACAGTCATTTCCTGGTTTGGAGCTGGGTGAACGAGTTAGTTGCCTGTTGTGCTTCTTATTCTTAATTTGTACTCCATTCCCGTTGTTGTTGTTCTCAGGCTAATCCTAAATGCCAAACTCAACTTTTATTCAGACTGCTTCTCCCTCATACCGGACTTAGAGTTCTGACTGCTAACATAACAAGAACGTTTTCAGACACTGAAACTTGTCTGCAACCTACAGGGTGACTTGGAATCTCTGAACCTGATCTCAGGAACCACTCCCCCACCACCACCCCACCCCTGCAAGGGCTCTCTGATGCATTTTTTCAATGTAACATTCAGATGCATGATTCCCAGCCCACATTTTGCTGACTTCCAATCCACTGATTTCATTTTATTTCAACAAATATTTATTGAGTATCTGCCATGAACAGACAAGGCACTGGGGCTACAAAGAGGAATAAGACACAGTTCGACCCATGGGGACGTTACTGAATAGTAAGAGGGATCAACTCTTAAGCAAATACTTCAGTATAATCTTTAAGAAAGCTCTACCCAAGTGCTATGTGTGGACACGCAGACACAGAGCCCCAGCTAGTCTGGGAGATCAGAGATGGTACCTGAAGTACATAGGATGGATTCTGGACAAAAATGTCTGATTTATCATCAAAAGGAAGATTAAAATGTATAAATAAAGGGATCCATCACCATAGCAACAGAGTATAGTAAATTACTATTTGACTGCATGTTTGTTTTCTCGTATCTTTTCCTATCCCATCATCATATCACCTGAAATGGTGAAAAGACCAGGATGATGTTAGATCCAGGAAGGATGCCAGGTCCTTAGGATCTAACCAAGATCCGGAACTTACTTAGCTCTCGGTCCAATACCTTAGATTGCTATGCTCGGAATCTTAACTTTATTTTAATATATTAGAATCTAATAAATTATTAGCATTTAAATAAACAACATTTAAATCTTTTCTTTAAAAGATTTTATTTATTTATTTTAGAAAGAGAGAGAGAGAGCACAAGCAGGGAGAGCGGCAGGCAGAGGGAGAAGCAGGTTCCCCACTGAGCAAGTAGTCCGATGCAGGACTTGATCCTAGGACCCTGGGATCATGACCTGAGCCAAAGGCAGACGTTTAACCCCCTGAACCACCCAAGTGTCCCACAACATTTAAATCTCTTAACAGAACTAAAAATTTTTTTTTCATAAGGGTACTGTTTTCTCATAAAAGAAGCAGAAAAGATTTATCTGTGACAAACATCATACCTGGCAGGGAGGAAGGACTGGCATTTTCTTACACTATCCCCAGGAGTGCAAATTGGTATAGCCTTTTGGATGATGATCTATTAAGACTTTGAACTGGATGTGTCCTTTGTTCTAGCAGATAATACTTGCACAAAATTTTTAAAGATATATTCATTTGTTCACCCTGCGAAGTCCTGGGAATATGCTATTAAATGAAACAGATGTGATTCCTCCCTGATAGAGCTCACAGTTAAGTGGTGGAGAAAGGCAACATAAGCAATCTGACTAAGAAAAAGCAGCTAACACATGGTCCTAAGCCTGATAGGCAAAGCAAATTGGGATGACTGATAAAAAAGATAATAAGGAAAAGAGTGCCCAAGTATGGGGAGTCGGAAGGAGAGACCTCACTGAGAAGGTCGAAGAAGCTACCACCTGATGAGTGAGAAGAAGCCAGGCAGGAGAGAAAGAAACTGAGTGAAGGTCTAAGGCAGAAAAAGAGCTGAGGGTTTCTGGAGAACAAAAGAAGACACATGTGAGAGGGATGGAGTGTGGGATATGGTTGGAAAGGAAAGCAGAGTTGATCAGGCAGTTCCTTGTAGGCCTTGCCAGGCAGTGCTGCTTCTGTTCCAAGTATGCTGGAAGCCACAATCCTTTTACAGGTAGCAGTCAGGGTGCCGAGTGAGGGGTGGACTGGGCAAGAGAAGAGAAAGGAGCAAGAGCTCAGGCATCGTCCCATTGCCTGGTCTACATGAGAGATGTTAGGAATCTGGCTAGTGCAGAAGCCCATAGAAGATAAGAACCTGATGGATTCCGAATACATTTTGCAAATAGATCCCACCTATTCACTTCGATCTCCAGCAAACCACAAGAACCAAATCAAAGCTATTCCTAAAGAATGTTGGAGTGAGCATGATGTGCATTTGAAAAATTCCTCCTTCATGCTTATTACCTGACAAAAATACTCCCAGAAAGAAGCAATTGCCTAATCAGATTAAATCGAAGCAAAAAGATGTTGACCCTAGTCTGCAGCTTATATAAAATTTTTTTAGATATGCAGTCACCTATAATCACCCTTCTGAAGTTTGGGCTTCAATCAATATATGATAAAAACTACACAAATCTTTTTAAAGAAATAATTCCAGGAATTACAGAAACATAGTGAATCATGTTACACACCATCTAATAGAAAATCGGATTAACAGCTCTATTTTCACTAATTATTAAAGTGCAGACTCTTCTCTGCTGATGTACAATTATTACATTCTCTGACATTTCTGCATGCCTTCAGGTATGATTGTAATGGAAGAAGTCTGATTTCCATGACCTTGAACAACCAAGGGTGATGGGTCACAACTTTTGCAGGCCACTTCAAGATATACGTATAATTCTGTTAATGCATGATTTGTGGAACTAGTATCTTAATTCATGGATTTTGGATATTCAAGAACGATTAAATACAAGAAAGTAGTAATGTCTGACATATAAAATATATTACATACATGTTTCCAGTCAAAACAAACAAAAACCAGTGAAGGCAAAGTCTCATTAACATACTCTACTTGGTGAATAATAGAATTGTTATAGATAATAAGGGTTTAGAAATCACAGAAACCTCAGAAGCTACCGCCCACTTGAATAAATATTCATTCTTATTGCTTCACTCCTTATGCTGTGGTTCAATTTTTAGCAAACTAAGGAATGGTTTCTTTAGCTTTATAACCTGTGATGTGTCCTACTGTCCAACTGTTATATTTTCAATATGGTGCATCAGTTGAACCACAATATACGCATACAACGGAGCTCCCTTCTAATGATTATGATTATTATTGTTATGATCCTCATTTCTATTTCAGCCTCTGGAGTAAGAGCCAGTTTTAAGTTGGGTTTAGGTTTCCAAAGCCATTATTCAGAGAGTAATAACATAACCACTCAACAGAAACCACTGGAAAATGCTCCCTTCTTTCCTTTTCACAAACAAATGAAATGGCAAGTGAAAACACTGCTTAGTCCAAAGGCATTATGCAAATGCTCTCCCTTGCAGAAGTAACCTCCACTACCTTCTCATCACCATGTAAATCAGGCCCCAACAACATGTTTTATTACCTTACTGAAGTCTCAAATCCTCCAAACAAAAGGAAGTGTTGGCTTAAAGTATTGTCAAGAGCACATGGAAGATCAGAGAGCACTGCCTGCCTGTAGAATGCACAGTGGGATTTGTTGTGGATTTCTACAATCCTCCCTGACTGGGACAAGTAGATGGAGCCAGGTTGCAACAGGCCAAGTCGGGTATATTTCTTCCTACAAGGATGCCCACAGTTTTTACATACCACCTGATCAATAATCTGGAACTGGTATTTTAAAATACAAAAGTAAAATATTTCCTTACCTGTGTTCAGGTAGGGAAGGAGTGGAAGCCCCTAATTAATTAAAGTTGTCAAAGAACTAGAATTTTAGAACAGGTAAATCAGAACAAAGTAAACCATGTCTAGAATCTAGATTCAATGCAACTTATGGGTATGACTAGGAATATCATAATTCACTGTTATCATCTTTTTAATCTCTTTTGTCTTTATTTTTTTAAGATTTATTTATTTGAGAGACAGAGAGAGACAGCATGAGCAGTGGGGAGGAGGCAGAGGGAGAGGGAAAAGCAGACTCCCCACTGGGGGGGGGGTCAATCCCAGGACCCTAAGATCATGACCTGAGCCAAAGGCTAGCTGATTGAGCCACCCAGGCACCCCTCTCTTTTGTCTTTAGTACAATATTTTGAAGAATTCCAAGATATTAAAGTATGGGAAAGAAAAGAATTCATTAAATTTTTCTCTTCTTTCCTGCCCCAAAGTTTACAATGTTATTCATAAAAGGCTCTGCACAACTCTTCATTGTACCACAAAAGCAGTCATTCGTAACACATAAACAAATGGGCATGTCTATGTTCCAATAAAACTTTATTTACAAAAACTTTATTACAAAAACACAACATTTTTCTGGAGATGGATCTTGGTGATGATTGCACGGCAATGTGAGTATACCATTAATTCCACTCAGCTTTACACTTAAAAATGGTTAAAATAATCAATTTTGTTATGCATATTTTACCACAATTTAAGAAAAACAAGAGTTTGCCCACAAGCTGTTTTTTTCCCTAACCTTTAGACTAGAAATAATTTCTGTCTAAAATACTCTGTGATTCATCAAAAACTAATGATGTACTATGTGTTGGCTAATTGAATTTAAATTTTAAAAAATTAAAAATAAAATAAAATACTCTGTGATTAAATGGTTTCCCTGAAATTAAAACGCTTCCAAAACCTGATGCACAAATACTTACAAAGATAAAATTGTTCTTCTACCAAAACTTTCTTTAAATATTCTGGAATATTTAGGGGCACCTGGGTGGCTCAGTCATTAAGCGTCTGCCTTTGGCTCAGGTCATGATCCTAGGGTCCTGGGATCGAGCCCCATATCGGGCTCCCTGCTCAGTGGGGAGCCTGCTTCTCCCTCTCCCACTTCCCCTACTTGTATTCCCTCTCTCACTGTCTCTGTCAAATAAATAAATAAAATCTCAAAAAAAATGTTTTGGGGCACCTGGGTGGCTCAGTCATTAAGCGTCTGCCTTCAGCACAGGTCATGATCTCAGGGTCCTGGGATCGAGCCCCGCATCAGGCTCCCTGCTCTGCGGGAAGCCTGCTTCTCCCTCTCCCACTCCCTTGTGTTCCCTCTCTCGCTGTGTCTCTCTCTGTCAAATAAATAAATAAAATCTTTAAAATAAAATAAAATAAAATAAATATTCTGGAATGTTTAAAAGCGTTTTTAACTCTAGTGTTATAAGCAAACTAAAGTGGTGTTAGTAGATTTTCGCCTATCCCCTAACTTAGGTTGGCGTCCACATATTTAGAAGTGCATAAATATATGGCAGCAAGAGGGTTTACTGCTCTGGAGGAAATGTTTTGAGTAATTAAAAGTGCACAAAGATAACCTTCACTAGGCAACGTACCGTTTAATTTATAAATTTATAAATGAAAAGGAATACAAGGGGAAAGATGTCATCTGATTATTATCAGGGATCTGGTTTTGCAATGCATTATTTATATATTTCAAATATCCAAGGCTCCATGTAACTGTTTACTCCAATGTTATTCCTACTTATCTTCAGTTATTTCTAATTATTTTTTTGATTGTTTTTCAATTATTTCTATTTTTTTTCCAAAACCTGTATTAAGAGTTGCTTAATGCGATGGTTTTCTTCTTCGAATTTGTATGACTTTCAATAAAGTATATTATTACTTCACACTGACATTTCGCTTAACTTTCAATCTGCCCACATATATTCAGACTAAAAACAAATGATCTTCCACAAGTTAGGTTTTGGGGGATTTTTGTATGTTTTGTTTTGCTTCTCAGTTTTAATTGTAACCCCGAAGAAAAGCCAACTAGATTCTTTTTCAGTGTAGTCAGGACTAGCTTTGCACTTCCACACCATGATTAATTTATTATTCATCTGGGACCTTCAAGACAAGTATACCTTGTCTTCAGCCTGTGCACTTCTTTCAGCTTCCAACAAAGGATTTCATTGCTTTTGGAATTGAGGTGTGTCTAAGTTTTTACCTGGGAGCAAAAATGATGCAAGCGTTTCTGGTGAGACCAATCTTTGGTTTAGGGTGGGGAAGAGCTGCATAACAGACTATCTGTACACTCCAGGAAGCAGAGACGCTACCAAAGGGCTTTTCTTAGACATCATATGCAGACAGTTGGAAGGACTGAAGCAGCAGCTTCCTTGGATTTGTCCACCAGGGAAATCAGAGAAAATGACTTGGCTCCTTTTCAGAACATCAGGGGCTCTGGCTATTTTAATGGTAAGTCCAATTTTTTTTCAAATAATTGCAACTTTCCCTGTCTCCTTCCTTGTTTGATAATACTCTCTTTGATTGCTGAATCCCTCTTATAAATTCTAAAAGGAGTGAAGTGGAAATAAACATTTTGGAATAAAATCATAAAGATTACCAATTTCCTCCTTTGGGTGGTTTTTTTTTTTTTTTTAAAGATTTTATTTATTTATTTGACAGAGAAAGACAGCGAGAGAGGGAACACAAGCAGGGGAAGTGGGAGAGGGAGAAGCAGGCTTCCCGCCTAGCAGGGAGCCGGATGTGGGGCTCATCCCAAAACCCTGGGATCATGACCTGAGCCAAAGGCAGACGCTTAACGACCGAGCCACCCAGGTGCCCCTTGGGTGGTTTTTAAATGTTGTATTTTACATTGAAAAATAAATCAGAGAGAAATAGAATTTGAAAGTAGACATTTAGCATTTCTTTAGTTAATGAATTAAATAATCCTGATCTTAGATCTATTTTCCACAACACCTTCACTTTCTTCAAAGTAATGCTTTTACTCATCTTTCCAATACACAAACTAAAACACATGAAAGAGAACCAGGTCTGTTTTCCAAGGTTACATATCTCTTAAGCATATGCTAAGAACTGTACGTGCCTGGTCTTGATACCTGACATGCTTTTAAAATAGACAGACTGTTGAATTAAAATCAAAGCAATGTTTGACTCTAGAGAAGTTGAAAGTTATTAAGAAAACTATGTTTAGCCATTATGTGCAAAAAATATCCCAACTTTGGGGGGAAAAAGACATACAACATTTTAGAAGCCATTTTTTTTTTATTCAGGAGAATAATACTTCTGTTGGTTGAGAAAGATTTATATAATGTTATCTAAAAGAGAAGTGGGACCTGAAGAGCTAAGCACTAGCCAGAATGTTACAGACTAGTTTGTTCCTTAACTATGCTGTTTCAGTGAAGGGGAAAAAAAAAAAAAAAAGCCACAATTTTATCAGTTACATTAGGATATCAAAATAGTGACATATACCATAAATGAATATTTAAAAAAATTCCTAATACTAATTCCCACATCATAATAACTGAGTTGGCCTAGGCACCAGTTTCCCTCACCTCCTCAACTAAAAAAATTGAGATGATAATTGGATTTCAAGAAGTTTCAGGGAGATAGATCTTTAGAAAGAACTTTCTAAAAATTAAAGGTGTCTAAAATTAGAATAGGCTGCCTTATGAGCCAGAGTTTCCCAGCTTCCCCTCTCAGGACAATGTCCAAACAGAAAATTGTTATCTTCCCTTCTACTAGAGTCTATTTTTATTAAACAATGTAACAAATTGCTTTGGTTATCTAATGAGTTTATTTGACCCAAGAATGTTGTCAAGAGAAATGAGATAGTTGTATGATGTTCCCAACTTCCCAGATGGTCATTTCCAGACTAAACCTCAAGTAGCCTGATAATCCACATGTCCAAGCCAATGACCAACTCAGGAAAGGTGGCAGAGGGTGTCAGAAGGTGTCGTAAGAGCACAGAATTGGAAGACCACAAGCGTAGGGGAGCTCTTTTCCCTGCTTTGACATAGACCATTCTCAAGTACCCCTCAGGTTCTACTAAGGGCTGTTTAAGTTAAGATCGTTATACTAAGGGCTGTTTCATTCATCTTTATATCCCTAGTGCCTCCTATAATATCTCTCTTACAGTGGGCACACAGTTGTTTGAAAAATAAATAGATGAACAATTAAACAAGGCCTCTCTAAACTCTAACTTCCCACAGTGCCTTTATAATGCTGGTCATGAAGGAAATTATGAAAAGTGAGACATCTTCTTCCCCTTAGAAAAATTTTACACACACACACACAAGCTATTTAAACAACAATATAACTTCATAGATAACTATTAAGCTGAATGGTCCAGACGTGCTCTGTCCAATATGGCAGCCACTGGCCACATGTGGCTAATAACCACTTAAAATGTGGTTGGTCTGAACTGAGATGTGTTGTTAAGTATAAAATATACATCATATTTTTGAAGACTTTGTATGAAAAAAAGAATGTAAAATGTCAACTTTTATGCTGACTACAATTAAAATTACAGTATTTTGGATATATTGGATAAAAAATATATTGTTGAAATTAATTTCACCTTTTTAAGCTTTTTAAATATATGAATATTAGGGGACGCCTGGGTGGCTCAGTCAGTTAAGCATCTGCCTTCGGCTCAAGTCATGATCCCAGGGTACTGGGATCTAGTCCTGCATTGGGCTCCTTGCTCAGTGAGGAGCCTGCTTCTCCCTCGGCCTAAAGCTTCCCCTGCTTATGCTCTCTCTCTTTCTCTGACAAATAAATAAAATCTTTAAATACATAAATATATATATAAATATTAGAACATTTAAAATTATATATTTGGCTTGCATTTGTGGTTCTCATTATATTTCTATTGAACAGTGCTTGTCTATTATTAATGCTGTTAGTGGAATGCAGTATCAGTCAAGAGTGAGGTCAGAAAACAAGGCTCCATGGACTAGGTGAGATTTGAGCTGTTTTTTGATTAGTATAGATGGGCCAAAGGGGGATAACCTATATCCTCAGTTGTCAGACCAGCACGAGCAAAGGAAAGCACAATTACGGCATTTACCTAGGGGCA